>NW_005842888.1:236359-254570 GCF_000455745.1 Alligator sinensis
GAATATAGGTATATTTACAATCATCTAGAAAAACACCTTTTGGGGTTGTGTGTACATTCCCTTTTGGTGCAATGAGCCTCAACCCAGCTATTTAAGGGTTTTTTCTTGTGTGAGGGACAGATTTTGGTTTTTTCCTGCTGCCTTGGAAAGCCATAGAGCAAAGATGGAAGCCAGTTTTAGACTGTGATAACAAAGCAAATAGAGGTCTACATGGGCAGGTCCTGTTTTACTAATTTCATCTCCTTCTACACCAGGGATTTCACCACTTGGACATGGGAGAGTAGGTTGACTTATACCTAGACTTAGGTCCAAAGGGCTTATGATCTAGTATTCCATGATATCCTTGTGGGAAAATGGGAAGATTGTGGGCTTAACTGCTCGAAAGTTCAGTGTGTGGGAAACTGGCTGTGAAGACCAGCTCTTGAGGCACTTCACTTGATACTGGTTGCCAGCTAGACATGGAGCCATTGATTACTACCATCTAAGTACAATGATTCAGCTAGTTTCCTATCCACTTCACAGTCCATTCATATAACCTGTATTTCCTTAGCTTGCTTGCAAGAATGTCATGGGAGGCCATATCAAAAGCCTTGTTAAAGTCCAGGTACTCTGGGTACATGGTTTCTGGCCCTATGGACTTGAACAAATCCAGCTTTTCTAAATAGTTCCTAACCTGTTCTTTTGCTACAGTTGGCTGCTCACCTCTTCCCCAAACTGTGCTGCCTGGTGCAGTAGTCTGGGAGCTGGCATTGCCTGTGAAGACTGAGGTAAAAAAGCATTGAATACTTCAGCCTTTTCTGTATCCTCTGTCACTGGGTTGTCTTCCCCATTCTGTAAGGGGCCCACACTTTCCCTGACCTTCCTGTTCTTGCTGATGTACTTGTAGAAACCCTTCTTGTTACCTTTTGTGTCCCTTGCTAGATTCAACTCCAGTTATGCTCTGGCCTTCCTGGTTTCATCCCTGCATGCCCGAGCAATATTCTTATACTTCTCTCTTGTGGTTTGTCCAAATTTCCACTTGTAAGCTTCCTTTTTGTGTTTTAGCTCACTGAAGTGTTTCCTGCTAAACCAAACTAGGCTTCTACCATACTTGCCAGTCTTTCTTCACAGGGGGATGGTTTGTTTCTGCACCCTCAGTAAAGTTTCTTTAAAATACAGCCAGCTCTCCTGGACTCCTCTTCCCTTCAGACAGGCCTCCCATGGGATCCTGCCCATGAGTTCTCTGAGCAAGTTGAAGTCTGCTTTTCTGGAGTCCAGGGTCCTTACTCTGCTGCCCTCCTTCCTTCCTTTCCTTGGGACCATGAACTCAATCATCTCATGGTCTCTGCTGTCCAAGTTGCCGTTCACAGTTCTTCATCATTTTTTTCCTGTTTGTGAGCAGCAGGCAAAGAGCAATGCCCCTAGTTGGTCTCTTCAACACTTGGACCAGGAAGTTGTCCCCAGCACTCCAAAAACTTTCTGGATTGCTTGTGCACTGCTGTATTGCTCTACCAGCAGATGTCAGGGTGATAGATGTCCCCCATGAGAACCAGGGCCTGTGATAGGGAAACGTCCACTACCTGTTTGAAGAAAGCCTCATCCACTACATCTTCCTGTTCTGGTGGTCTATAGCAGATACCCACCATGACATCACCCCTGTTGCTCTCCCCTGTGACCCTAACCCAGAGACTTTCAAGAACCCTATCTCCAGTTTCATGCTGGAGCTTTGAGCAATCATACTGCTCTTACAGAAAATGCAACTCCTCCTCCTCTTCTCCCCTGTGTGTCCTTCCTGAAGAGTTTGTGCCCATCCATGACAATGCTTCAGTCATGTGAGCTATTCCACCAAATTTCTGTTATTCCAATCACATTATAGTGCTTTGACTGTGGAAGAATTTCCTTTTTTTTCTGCTCAGGCTCTGTGCATCAGATTACAATAAGTTAACAAAAGTAGTCTAAAATAAAATACGACAGTGCTTAACTTCTTAAAATGCATCTGGTAGCTATATATCTCTTTGCTGTCAAAGATTTTTCATTTATCAAGATTTTACATTAAAATCTTATAAGAAGACCTAATCCTGGGCATTAGGGCTGTGTGAAGCTCCGGTAGCCGATTCAATTCAGAGGAGTTTCGGCCCAATTTAGGCTGCAGCCACCCTTAATTCCCCATAGCCCCTGCCCAATCTGGGTGCATGCGTCTGCTGCCATGCCCTGCCACTGCTCGCGGGATGAAGCCGCAGCTTGTCTGGGAGGCACGGGAAAGCTGGAGCAGCTTCCACCGCTGCATGCCGTTTGTCTGAGGCACCGTCCCATGCCTCTCCGCCCTGGCTGAGTGAGTGGCAAGAGGGCATGGCCCCTGCTCCCAGCACCTTCTGCCCGAAGCAAGCTGCGCCTGCATGCTGCCCCCCTCCCGCCCTGACTGGGTAAGCAGCAGCAAGGCATAGCCCACCACAACAGACTTACCAGCTGGAGGCAGCTGTGACCACATGGTGCAGTCTATGGCCGAATCTTTTAATCGGCACTGAATCTTTGGATCCAAATCAGCCAAACTAAATCACTGTCCCTCCAAATCATCCAGATCCGAATTGAATACTTGCCACATTGCACAGGTGTACTGGGCATGCTGTCTGGAAGAGGTTGATATGTAGTTGAAGTCTACCCTGCACAGTTTTCAAGAAGTGATAAAATGTTAAGTAAACTTGTACTGTATTTTTGTTATAGACCAGAATGGAGCCATGCAATTTAAGTCATTTGGTATTTGTCAACAGTCAGTTGTTTTCAGGGTCACCTTTTTAAAGCAAGGCAAGCTTGGCGTTACCTTCCTGAAGGGGAAAACAACTGATCTATCCCTTGCATCAGGATAGAAAAGAATTGTTTTCAATCCCTGTCTGAAGTCATCAAAAGTAGATTTGGTAGTATTTTGCTTCCCCCCCCCACCTTTTTTTTTAGAGAGAATACTCAAGTCAGCACCTTTCTTTTGTTGCAAAAGGCAAACTGAAGAGTTCTGAGGTATTATTTTATGGTGAGAATAGGGAAACTGGTTTTAAGTGACCTTGATTCTAACGTTTCAGTGTCTGAAGATGATGGTTTTCCTTACTTGGCAGTAGGAGGTATCTATGCTACTCTCCACTGTGGAACTAGTGTTCAATCAAATTCCTTCGTGGTTTTGTGCTTAGTAGATATGAATTCTATTTTTCTTTTGTAAACCATCCCCTTCTAGAAATCCATAACTGCATAGTACTAGGCTTTAAAACATCTACAAAGAGTAAAAAACGGGAAGCTATTTCATTTGAACTGTATTTGTATCTGCTGCTCAAAATAAGCTGGTAGAATCTAAATGCCGAATGTCTGTATTGCTATCTATCCATCAAGATTTCTGGAGTGCCTTGCATTTTGGGCTGATTTATGGTTCATATTTCACTAAATAGCATAGAAACCCTCAACTAGTTTGGGAAAATCTAGTTTTAAAAAAAATTGAAGAATGAAAGAGAAAAATCCAGCAGTGTTCACAAATTAAAGACTGGTGGAGGAAACAAATTAAATAATATTTATGAACTGTACAGGTGCAGATAGTGTTACAGATACAGCATTGATCAAAATGTATAGGAAACAGTTCCATATTTGTTAACAATATATAGGTCATTTTCATAAAAATTATTCGAGGCATATTTTTCTAGTTGTTACCAAAAAAGCCCCCCAAAAACAAAAAAAAACCACAGAAGACATTTCCTTCAAGAAAAGAAGTGAAGATCAATTAAATGTGCACATTAATTAGGCTTTAAAAGTACATTATTCCACCAAAGTAGTAAAATGTGCTTTTAGATGCAACATAACCTATATGATAATATTAAACAAACGGTTACCTTAAGAAAGACAGAACCTCCTTAAAAGGACTCTAAGGAAATATGTAGTTTTGCTTAATACAATCTGCATTGTCAAGTGAATGCCTAACTGTGGAAATGGAAAGATGAATCTTTATCTCTAATTTTATAAGTAGCAAAGATGCAAACAGAATTAATGCACTCGAATATAAACTTCATTGTCCCTTTTAAATATTGAAATTTAATTTGATAGTCCACCAGCATATTTTCCAGGAGAATGAGGAGAACAGAGAGATTTTTTTTTTTTTTTTATTGATTTATTAATTTTGCCTGCAGCTTTTCTGGTATGGAAGAAAAATGGAGACGACTGTAAGGAAATCTTTCTCCTTCGCCTCTTGCTGCATGGACAGAATATACTGATAAATGACTTTGGTTTTTATAGAGAAGCACTTTTGTCCGCCCAGGAGGGGATCACCCAAGTCTCTCTCTTCTGGTATATGATGAAGCAAAGCTAGTGAATCAGGGAGCATAGCCAGGGAAGTGGCAAGCTAGGCATTTATTTACCAATTGCAGAAGAAAGAAAAGCAATGATCTAAGAAGTTTTCCTTTAAGGCAAAAACTACCAATGTCAGGTTGTTTAATCTGTCTCACCTCAAATATTGCTATAGGGCATCTTCAAAATAATTCTTCAGGTCCCTTATGCAGAACCAGGAGTCTTGAACCAGGGTCGGCAGAGCAGGAAGCCTGGGTAACATTGCATCCATGGGTCCTTGTTGCTTTGGGATCCTTGGGCCCAAGACAATCCAGATGGTGGAACTGCTCTGAAGCTACAAATCTAAGAAGTCCTGATGCCTCAGACGACCACAAGAAAGCCAGACATTGTGGCCCTGTCTATGCATTACATATACTGCATAATTACAGGGTTAATTGCTCAATTAATTTAGACTGTCTACATGTGCAAATTAGCTATCATGCCAGAAAAAGGTCCAACCAGCTATAAAGTTATTGCTGGAAAATATGTATTACCTTTTATAGCTGGTTGCTATCCAGCTTTCATCTACACGTGTAGCAGGGTTTGCCCCTATGGCTGTGAGCTCTATCAACTGATTGGGCTCCTAGCTGCGGGATATGCTGTGAGCAGCTGGGGCTGGATGTCCTGCATCTGCTTCCTGGAGGGAGAATCTTTGGGAGAAGGGAGCACCCCAATCTCTCTCCTCCCCTTCCCTGCAACTGGCATGCGTTAGAGCCAGAGGCCCTGGTAGAGCTCCTGTGCTGCTGCAGAGATAAAGCAAGTCCTCCTGGATCTTTCCCCTAGTCCCTCTTTCTACTTGGGATGGTCTGTGACCAGTTGAAACTTCTGTCTCATCTCAGGAGAGAAGAAACCACTGCTGGAACTACTCTCCTTTATTGAACACCACCATTTGCTGCTGTCCTACCCCTTGCCCCCCACGTCTCTGCGGTGGGCAAGGAAGGTGACAGCATTGCTGCTACCATTGGCTGCTTCTCAGTCTACCTCTGCATCCACCTCCTGGAATGAGGTGTGAGGACCAGTTTCACCTGGTTGCAGTAGTGATAGTATCACAACATCCTTGTAAGGGGCTTGTGGCACCCAAGTTGAGAGCCACTGGGCTAGAGTGTAGTCAGAATAAGCCCATGGTAATATTGGTAAGAGAGAAGGAGCAGTATGAAGAATTGATAAAGATAGTATTGGCAATTTTGAGCTGATATTTGCAGCTTTGAGCATCTTTTCGGACTTATTGCACAGTCTGTGCATTATGAAATCCTAAGTTAGTCCTGGAGCATGCCAAGTGTCTGGATGCCAAATGGTGGTGTCAAAAGTGCTTCCATTTTTCTCTCTCATCTCTCCTTACATTTTGGATGACAACCTGGCTACAATTTCCTACGACTTCGTTATCACAAAAATAGGTCAGTTATGTATATAATAGAATAGTTTGTCAAACAGATTTTTATACAAGTGCTCTTCAATCTGTACTAGCAGGCAGTCTTTTTCTAGGTGAAGTTCAGTGCGTTGGTTCTATCTGCAATGGTTTGGCATTTGTATACTGTAGAGATCAGTTATGTACCCAGGCAATATTGGTATCATAGTGGTGTCTGAAGGCGTTCTAGCTGTAGGTCTTTTATTTAAATTAGAGAGGCATCTGTCCTATCCAGATTTGGATTGCTAGAGCCAGAGCATGTAAAAATCCTAACCTTTTTATAGGTGCTTGGGTAAGGGAGTAGACGCATGCGTCTATAACCTGAATAGAGATAACTTCAGTGCTTAATTTCATTTGTGTTCTTCTACAGAATTTTCTTTCCTTTTCCATGAATATAATATATATATTAGGAGTATAGTAATTCTAACAATTTGTCATTAGGTACTTTTATTTCCATTTAGATAATTAACTTGTCTTTTGAATATCAGAAATCAGTGACTTCTGGGAACATGCTGATGTGACCTTGTAACCATATTTAGTTCGTATTTAATGTAGTTGCATTAAATTCTGATAATTGAGAAATTCACTTGCAAGTATAGGGTCAGAGTCTGGTTCACCTATTATACATGTCGGAAGACTCAGCCACCTAAGTAGATCCTATTCTACCTTGCTTGAGTCCCTGAAAATACTGTTAATACATAATAAGGTGGGTGAGTCCTTCTCGCTTTTTGGAGTGATTCTATCTTAAGGGTAAGATGGTAGTATGCTGCAAAAACGAGATACCTTAATGGATTTTTAAGGACTTGCACAGGGTGGACTAGAATAGCACTTGGGCACCCAAGGCTACTTAAATAGACAGTTGGTAGAATAGAATCTTGCTCATGAGTTTTAGTTTTATCAACTTGTTGCTGAAGTACGTTTTAATGGATATTCTGCTGTTTTCCTTGAATTCTTAATTTATATATTATATTTTAAACATTTATCTTTTTTAAACACATATTTTAATTAGTTTGAACTTGCAAATTTTGTGTTAAGTATATGCAGCAATGTCTTTTATATTACAAATGCGGTATAATTACATTTTTAAGATACGAAAAATGAATTAGTGCTGCATTATAAGCGGTGACAAATTTTGCTGTTTGTTCTAATTTTACTGAATGGCATGCAGTAGCTTCTTTGGCACAACTTAGAATAGCTCGTTTAGCTATAAATGCAAGAACGTTTGTTAACAAAGCGAGAAGATATTGTAGGTAAGCAATTAAATGAAAACAAACAACAAATCTGGAAATTAGTAGAGAGGATGGCAGTAAGAAGCAAGACTTGGCAAAGGCCAGATCCATGCTAAATTATTACTTTTAGATTTAAAAAATTACATAGATGTGTTAATACTGGAAGATAGTTAAGATGTGTTATGCCAAAGGTGGATGATGAAGGAAAATCTTTGTAGCTTATGTGTGACAAAATTGAGGCAATGTTAATAAGTTGGAGAAGAGAACCAAACAAAATATTTGGTACAAATTATATCATTTGTTTTGAAGATTGCCTGCCACAAAATTGTAGATCTGGACCTCAAGGTCACGTGGCTCAATCCCCTGAATGAAGTCAGAATTGGTCTAAAATCATCCTGGAAAACCACATACCACCTTTTCTTGTTGAAAACCACCTATGAAGGAGATTTTACAGCTTCCCTTTACAGTCTGTTCCACTACCTAACTACTCACACAGTAAGGAAGTTTTTTTTTTCTTGATATCTAATCTAAACCTACTTTGCTGCAATTGGAAACCATTGCTTTGCATCAAGCCTTTTTCACAAAGGGAGAGCAGTTGTTTTCCATCTCCTTTGAGGCAGTCTTTCAGATTACTCATAATATAAATTACTAATCGGTGGTAGCATCTACACAAAATGCTAATTGTGCAGTAGTGTAATAATACTGCTCAGTAGCATGTCACGGCACGGACAGTTTGAATATGTTTCTGTACAGTATTATTAGACTACTGCTCAATAGCATCACTAAAAAGGTGTTCACCAGCACTATTGTGCCTTAACGTTGGTTACTGTGCATTTATTTAGTTCTTGATTATACAAGTACTAAATTAAATGTGCAGTAACCACTTAGCATTAATGAATGTGTAGATGCGCCCTGTCTCCCCCAATTACCTTTTTTGCTTGCTAAACACACCTAGTTTTTCAACTTGCCCTTGTATGTATGGCTTGCCTTTCAATCCTTTTGTCATGTTTGTCACCTGCTTCTGGACTTTAACTTCTCAACATCCTTCTTAAAATATAGAGCCCAGAACTGCATGCAGTACTCCAGATGAAGCTTAGCCAGTGTTAAGCAGAGCAGCGTTATCACCTCCCAGGATACCATTAGTTTTGGTATTCCATTGAGAATCTGGGCTACTCTGTGATGCTTCCTTGTAACATTAAACTACAAGAATCTATTTAAAAAGAAGAGTGTTTTCATATTTTATGTTTCATGTTCAATATCAAGCTTAGTTTTTAAAGAAAATGTGCCAAGAGGACCTTCACTTAAGTTTTTTTTTTCTTCAGTGCTTTTTTTTTTTCTCCTATCAAGAAAAAGCAGAAGGTGGGCATGGGTGTTTGTGCTCCAGAACAGTTGCTCCCAAATTGTGGTCCATTGACCACTCATCTGTAAGACCACAGTGAGTTGTTTACTGATCATCTTAGTCCTGCATGCCTTTAGAGGGCCAAATTTTATTCCACCTTGAAAGGAGTGCGGAAGGCTCAGACATGTAAAATGATTGTGTGTTACAGAAGTGGACACACGTGTAGATTTTCAGGGATGTGTACATGATGGAATTGGGCAGGATCATAGGAAAGTAAGGTTGTAAGGGACCTCATGAGGTCATCTAGTTTAGTTCCCTGCCCTGTAGAAGATCATTCCTGCCTAAACCATCCTAGATAAGTACCTGTATAAACTGCTCTTGAACATTTCTAGGGATAGAGAGTCTATAGCTTCTTCAGGTAACTTGTGCCAATGCTTAAATACCCTCATAGTCGGAGATTTCTTCCTAGGTTCCAACTTAAATTTCTTTTGCTGAATTTTGAGGCTCTTAGTCCTGTCTCATACAGCCACAGAGAAAAGTCTCTCAGTCCTCTTTATCGTAACCCTTCAGGTATTTGAAGACTATTATCAAATCTCTTCTCTGTCTTCTTCAGACTATATAGCTCTAGTTTTTCAGCCTTTCTTCTTAAATCTTGTTTTCAAAGTCTCTAATCATTTTTGCCCTTCTCTGTTGGACTCTTTCCAAGTTGTCCACAAACGTCTTGAAGTGTGGGGTGCAAAACTGAACACAGTACTCCAGGTGAGACCAATGCCAAATAGAGCATAAGAATCACTTCTCTTGATTTTCAAGTGACGCTCTTATTAACACAACCCAATATTCAGTTGGCTTTTTCTTTTTTTTTTTTTTTTTCTTCAACAAGAGCATGCTTGTCTCACATTCATTTTATGACCCACTGAATCCCCCAACCTCATTCTCTGAATCTATCCCATTATTCCCGTGTCTGTATTTAAGCATGCAGTTATTTTATCACAAGTGTAGGACTTTGCACTTGTGCTGCTTTAATTTTACCTGATTATTTGCACAGCATTTATCCAGTATATCCAGGTAATTCTGGAACCTAGCCTTACCCTGCAGAGTGTCTGCAACTCCACCCAATTTGGTGTCATCATCAGATTTGCTAAGTGTACACTCGCCTCCATTATTAAATTCATTAATGAATATGTGAAACTGTAGTGGACCCACGAGAGACCCCTGGGGAACCCCAATAGAACATAAGGCAACTAAGTCTACCTAGACACCCAATAGGTGGTAGAATAGTATCTGGGCCATAACATCTAGTTGTATGAACTTGATGAAATAAATATTAATGAATCTTCTGTCATTAGGCATACAATAGCTGAATAGGTTCTCCCCCAGAGTGTGCTAAGTGTGATATGGGGAGCGACAAGTTGTCTTTGAGGAACTTTGAGAATTTATAGGGGTCAATTTGTCCTAAAAGTTTAGGAACAACTATTTAAAAAATGAATGCTGCTTGTATGAGCTCAAGGTATAATTCTCAAAATGAGGACATGAAAAAGCCCTTATCACATACATATCTCTTGTTTGCACTAAAAAAACAAACAACCCCAAACTAAACAGCAACACCCCCCCCACCCCCCGCCGGCATAAAAAGTAACAGGTTCTCGAAACCCTTTTTTCATTTTCACCTATAATAACTTTTACTAATCGATTTCTTTCTTAATATACAGTACATTAATTTCTGATGTAATTCAAATAGTAAAAGCATTGGCTGTGGCATTCTTTTAAAGCTGAGACCACTTCTGCTTAATTGACCTTTAATTACTTTAACTTTTAGATTGCATAAGTCAGTAGAAAAATAAAGCTTCAGAGTGAGAAATCTTTTCTATTCAAAACTGTACTCTTAATGCTTAATGAATGAGAACTATATTTACAGGTTGTGACAGATTTCTAATTGCTCAGTCAGTTAGATTATCAGGCCCTGTGATGTTAAAGGAAGTCATAGCATGCTAGCACATATTTTAAACTAGTTTTAATCTTCTGTGAAGGGTTGTAGTTCTAGAGAAAATAGCATGTTACTAAAGAGAGTTCATTTAAAAGAGACCTGAGCACTGGTAGAAGAATATTGTTCAATACTGTTTAATAAATCAATTTGGTACTGTAATGAGATCTGCAAGTTAAACTTTTCTACTTGAATTTTGATCATGTCCCAAGGAGTTGGCCCAGTTGCTTTCTATTATCACATCAGTCTTGAGCAATGTTTTAATGTTATAAATCTAATAAATACAATGTATTAATCAGTCTATTTTCTATCCCACTCTACCCAAAAGGTTCAGAGAAGCTAATAAGAAACAAACAACCCAGAGAAGATTCCCCAGACAACACCCCAAAGCCTATGAATTAGCTATGGTGGATGTACCAGTCCTATAGTAATACAGTACACAGTTAACCAAAACCTAGAATAAGTTATCCTTGTTCCAAGGGGATTGGGGTACATGCAGCAGGAACTATAATTGAATGTTTAACTTTTAAACTATAACTTTACCACTGCATAGCCTCATCATTTGATGTATTTGTGTCTACATGTACGTGATTGGGTGCATACCTTGAGGCATTTTGATCATTTAATTAAAAATAAAGCTCATCTGAAAATAGTGTAGAAACAAAGGCCCAGGAAGACTTCCTGTTTCTTGCTATGGAAGACATAATTTCAGGATCCCTGTTTTAATCATTATCAGTACATTAAAGGTAATAAGAATTTTTGCCCCTACTACTCTTATTGGACGTCTGAACCAGATCCTTATTGCTCTAATAGTTGGGCTTCTCTTAATTCCTAGCCTAAATTTATTTATGACCAGTTGATGCATCTTTTTGCTGTTGCATCTTTGCCCTTTCGTGCAAATGCATCACTTTCACTTGTGTTCACCCTCTCTCTGATAAGTTTATAGACAACAATTGTATATTCCCTCCTCAAGCTTACTTTCAGCTAGATTAAAACATGCCTCTGTTCACCTGCATATCCAAGTAATTCTTTTCTGCATAACCCAGAAAATGACTTCATCCCAAGTAGTTACAAATAGATGCTGAATTTTTGCACTTCAGGAATGGGAAGGAGGGAGCAAATCAGTCGGTCAAAGACTACATTGCTGTCCCCTCACCGTATACCCCCTTGTCTTTACCACACATGTGCCTCTCTATAGAAACTCTCAGAAACTGATGAGTTTCTTGCAGTACCTTAAGCATCTGGAAAGTGATTTAGGCTTGGGAGGGGGAAAAAGTGTATTCCAAAATTGGTAAAAGTCCCTACAACGTCCTCCAGCATGTTCAAGTGGAACAGAGCTACATAAAGAAAATTCCACCATCTCAGAGCAACAAGACAAAATTAAACCTACTTGTGTGCTTAATAGATTGCCAGTGAAGATCAGAATATTAACAACTCATTTCCTTGGCTAAATGCCATGCTTAATGAGTACCTTGCCACATATTGTACTAGCTTTAGCCTTTTAATGGATTTATGGTGTAGTACAATGTAGAGGATAATGCAGCAGTTCTAAACTTGGTGAGAAAGGCATGGAAATGAAGTCTGTCTTCAAAAAAGGAAGGTCATGACCTACTGACTATGTACAGATGAAAGACCACTGCTTGCTGTTGCTTTCACAGCTCAGATAAGATAGAAATGGTCATCTTGTAGGTCTCAATGTAAGTTAAGACATAGCTGTAACAGTTGCTTAGATTACCTTAACATGAATACAGTTCAGTTTCAGCTACATCTAAATGAATCAGTCCCCAAATTAGCAGAGCACTTAAGCATCTGACTATTCCTCTTGACTTTAAAGTATTCATATGCTGTATGTTAATCATCTTCTAAAGTGCCAATTTGAATTGGGGCCTACAAAGTGTAGTAGCAGTTTATTTACAGCTTTAGGTAAAAAAAAATGCAATTAAATTATATATAATAAATGATGTAATTTGTCACTGGTCAAAGCATACTATAAAATTATATATTCAAATAGCTTAAACAAAATTTAAACAAAACATTGTGTATGATGATACAAAAATAGATAAAAATGAAGAAATATACAATTGTAGAATAAAATGGGGGGCTAATTGGATTTTGGCCTTCATCCTTTATGTAAGTTATGCACATATACCTAGGACATATAGGATGGGCTATAAGTTATGAAAAAGGAGCAACATTATTTTTATTCCTTCATTAGCCCAGTATTTAAAATTTTCCTCTAATGGAGAGATCCATTTTCCTCTGGTTTATAAGCAAGACCACACATAGACTGTTTAAAATACTATCTCATTTGTCCATAAGAACGTATCCTGTTTTATATAAGGTCTGACATCTGCCCATAGTGACTGCACATCTCATTTGACTGAATCACAGTCTAGTAGTGGCCACTCGTTGTTTCTCAAAGAGCTTAAGTATCTTTAGGCACATTCACACATGTGCTTTAATGTGCAGTATACTTTAATGCTCAGTAAAATAGTATCACGTAAATAATAACATTATGCTATCGCACAGTAAACTAGCTTATTGTGCATTAAGTGTCACTAACAAAATGTGAAAATGCACTACTACACATTAGTGCAGCCTAATGTACATTAATTTAGTACTCCACATTGGAAGTACTAAATTTTAATGCACATCAGAAAATGTGCATTAATGCATGTTTAGATGCACCCACTGTCACTCAAAGTGAATAAACTTTTCTTTCCTTTTTCTTTTGAAACTTCTTTTTGAAGAACAGTCTGCTCCTTTTTGAGCTTTATGGGGGTTTAATTGTGATGTTATGCTACTTTGAGGCGATGAACTCCTAACCTCACTTTTGGTATTCTCCAAAAATGAAGTTAGAGGTTTTCACACCAGTGAGAAAAGAGCAGTTTCAGTTCGTGTTAATATATGTCCAAATATTTCAGAAAATGACCAGCAAAGAAATTGTTTTATTCTAAACAAAAGCAGTGCCATCAAGCAGTAATGCATGTACTCTACCACATGGTGAAATGCCATTGTTATTCCAAGGTAAGACTCTCACAAAACGAGCTTGATGAGCCCATTTTCTGGGCTTCATAGATTCATGATTAAAATCAATGTAATGAATGGTTTTTATTTTGGCAATTTATAAATTTTATGGTGTGTGCACTGAATTGATCTAACTAATCCCTCGAGTTCTGTCTTACTAGTACTATCAGTAAATATTATGTTGACAGTGCTGCTTAGTATGCCTCAGTTTCATCATCTCTCAAATGGGAATAAACTTTTTTTTCCAGATCTACTCACAAAAAGCACTGTACAAAAGCCAGGTATCAACAATGCATAAGAACTAGGCGCGTGCCTGTACACGATATGCTTTACCGTGCAGTCTGCACGTACAGGCACTTACTCCATAGTAATTGGTTCTATTCACAAGTAAATCTTTTACATGCAAATGCAAGTAGCAAATTTATTCGAGATTACTTACTGTTCAGTAGTGCATGTGTAGAAGCCTTTACAAATGTGATCAGCATCAAGGGGTGGGAGATTGCTCCCTGCAAGGGGTGGGAGCTGCCTGCTGCTGGGATGGGCTCCACCACCAGAGCCCGGGCATGGACAAGGTTCCCCTGCCCCAGTAGCAGGGAGCTCCCAGCCCCTGCTTTGTGATCATGGGGCTGGGAGACCCTTATTTCCTAGCCCAAGTCCTGTGATCGCGGGGCCCAGAGTTGCGAGATCCTTATCTGCCAGCCCAAGCCCAGGTAACACATGCCCTGGACAAGGGAGATGAGGTGAACATCATTTATCTAGAGTTCAAGAAGGCCTTTGACCTAGTTCCCTATGATGTCCTCATGGTTAAGATGGGGAACTGTGGCCTAGATTATCATACAGCCTGATGGCTAGGCAACTGGCTATGTGGTTGGACCCAAAGAGTACAAGTTGAAGGGAGCAAATCAACTTGGTGCAGTGTTACCAGTGGAGTCCCTTAGGGCTCTGTACTCGGGCCAGTCCTCTAACATTTTCATCAACAATCTAGATTTGGGAGTCAGATGTAAACTGGCCAAGTTCACGGACAATACCAAATTATGGGGGAGGGCTGTCACACTGCAGGACAGGCTGGGGATACAGGCCAACTTGGACACACTCTCAAGATGGGCCAACCAAAACCGGATGGCCTTCAATATAGAGAAGTGCAAGGTGCCTGCACCTTGGTAGGAAGAACCCTCAGTATACTTACAGGCTCAGCACTGCTACACTTGCTAGCACCATGACCGAAAGGGACTTGGGGGTCTTGAATGACCACAAGATGAATATGAGCCACCAATGTGGTGCAGTGGCAGACAAAGCAAACCAAACTCTGGCATGCATCCACTGATGCATCTCAAGCAAAACCAAGGAAGTCATCCTCTCGCTTTACTTGGCCCTGGTGTGACTGCAGCTCAAGTACTGCGTCCAGTATTGGGTCCCCCACTTCAGGAAGGATGTGGAGAAGATTGTGAGAGTCCAGATGAGAGCCACTCATGATCCAAGGCCTGGAGGGAAGGCCATATGAGGAGAGGCTGAGGGACTTGGGGCTCTTCAGTCTGGAGAAGAGAAGGCTCAGGGGGGACTTGGTGGCAGCCTACAACTTCATACGAGGGGTACATCAGGACCTGGGAGAACATCTGTTCACCAGAGTTCCCCAAGGGATAACGAGGTCTAACAGCCATAAACTCCAGGAAGGCCAATTTAGACTGGATATTAGAAAAAAGTTCTTTACAGTGTGTGTGTCCAGAGTCTGGAACATTCTCCCCCCAGAGGTGGTGCAAGCACCTACTCTGGATTCCTTCAAAAAGCTGGATTTATTACTTGCTGGGGTCACTTGATCCCAGCTGACTTCCCACCTATGGCAGGGGGGCTGGACCTGACAAACTCTTCAGGTCCCTTCCAGCCCCTAATGCCTATGAAATCTCCAAGCCTGGGACCCGTGACTGTGAGGTTTGGTCTGGGAGATGAGCATCTCCCAGCCCTGGTCCCATGATTGTGAAGTGGGGGCTGGAAGCTCCCCTTTGTGAGGGTAGGAGGACATTGTCCCCCACCCAGGCTCCAGTGGCAGACCCCACCCTGGCAGCAGGCAGCTCCTGGGAGCAGGGGGCAAAGTCCCAACCGCCACTAGGAGATGGCTGTCTCCTAGCTCCTGGGTTAGCACCCAGGGGGAGCCTAGAGCTGCAGAGTCTGTTGGAGGGCTGCAGAGAGCAGGAGCAGTCTGCTGCTATGAGCAGCAAATCTGCTCCTACATCCCTGAATGTGTGTGCTGTGAGGTGTCCAAAAAATCCCCCATCAGAATGAGCAGGTTGACCTGTTGTCAGAAAAATCCCGCATAGGAATTAATGTGCATGGGAGAGTAGTTTCTTGAGAGTAAACTGCTCCCAGATTATTTGCATGTGTAGATGTGCTCAGCATCAGTTTTGGTTTTGCTACAAGTTCTCTTTTCCATCTCTTAATTAACACTTATTTGCACTTTTTATAATTTAAAGCTGCTTACTTTCATCATTTTGGGGGAAAAAAAAATCTTAGCCAGACCTTTCAGCTTCTTATTTTTTTTTTCTTTGTGTTGTAATTTGATTGTCCTACTGAACTTTTGCTATAAAAGGCTCCCCCAGTGAAGTTTAGTGTTCTAAATGGGATGGCCTCATTTATTTTTTGATTCAACACGATGACTTTTTGACCTCCTCATTCAGCCAGTTCCAGAAATTTTGGGGAATGTCCTAAGGCTAAAGACTATATATAGCCCTGTCTCTACATGTTACACTTAAGGCATGATTAACCAGTTAATCACGTCTTAAGTTGGGGCTCAGCCACACATTCAATCAGTTAATGACATAATAAAACAAGCAATAAGCCACAAAAAATGTTTAATAACTTTGTCACTTGTTCTTATCACACCAACAAATTAACGTGTGGCCGGGTACTTCCCTGTGCCTGGGACCCCCATCCACTAAAGAGCTGCCAGCTACATGGCTGCACTGCCTGCTGCCAGTCCTTCAGCTGACAAGGTTTGTGAATACTTCCGCTGCTGCAAGCCTCATCAGCCAATAAAACCTGCACGGGGGGCAGTGTGTGGAACATGGCCACCACCGTGAGCCCTGTCAGCTGTGGGATTCATAGTAGTAATAGCTAGTGCAGGGGGAGCCTGGGAGTTGATCTCCTGCACCAGCCACCACTGGGATTTGATCCCAGCCTCCCCCTGCACCAACAGTAAGGCACGATAGGTTCTGATTCTGGATCCCACAATCGCACCTCTTGCCATGAATGTGTGGCATGCAGGAACTGCAATTCTGTGGATCATATATCCGATTCTGTCATGGCTTTACCTGAATATCTAGAGGAGCCTTAAATTGAGACAGTCTCACAATGTTAACTTACTAGCAAAGTAGCATTAAGTATGTTTTAAAACTCTTAGAACATAAAACAAAAGAAAATAGATGTGAAGGGGAGAACAATTTTAAAAGTCAATGTTATGTGTTATTCTCTCTTATTTTACTTCTTTGTTCATTTTGGTGGAGAATGGAATTTCAGCTTAAGTCTTCCAAGATCCAGGTAGGCAGATCTCTTTGAATGATTAGGACCTTATTTGATTATTTGCTTTGTTGTTGTTGTATGACAGGACCCACCTAGAGTATGGCCTCAGTGGCCTTGCCTGCAGGCTGGTTCTGCACTTCCCTGTCCCCCTTATGATGCTCTTCTTCTTCTGCCAGGCCTCATGTAACAAGGAAGCTGGGCAATTCGCCTAGTGTCATGAAGAGAAGCAACTTGGTGGTATTGTCCTTAGACCAGTCTCAGGCTTTGGTGCTTCCTCTACCTCTTTCTTGCTCTATCTGTTCTAATTAGGGTTGCCAGACTCCCTTATAGCCACACCTATACCTCAGAGGGGCTATTCATTCTCATAGTTTCATAGTGTCATAGGTTCAGAAGGGACCTGAGGAGATCATCTAGTCCAACCCCCTGCCATGGCAGGAAAGAGTACTGGGGTCAAACGACCCCGGCCAGATGTTTGTCCAGCCTTTTTTTAAAGACCCCCCAGGGTAGGAGCCAGCACCACTTCTTTGGAAGTTGGTTCCATGTCCTAGCCACCCTGACAGTGAAATAGCGCCTCCTAATGTCTAGCCTGAAACTACCCTCCGCTAGCTTGTGTCCATTGTTTCTTGCAACTCCCAGGAGTGCTCGGGGGAACAGGGACTCTCCCAATGCCTGCTGGTCCCCCTTGACTAGTTTGTAGACTGCTACTAGATCCCCTCTCAGCCTTCTCTTTTGGAGGCAGTTTAGATTGCTGCTTAAATCATTCATGATCCATGGAAGACTTCTCAGTAGGAGATGCTCTATTTAGTAGGGCACCCCCCTGGAGTAACTAGGAACAATGGCCACAAACTGATGGAGAGCAGATTTAAGACATCAGGAAGAATTTCTTTAGGGTAAGGCTTTCCGGAATCTGGAATGGGCTTCCAATGGAGGTGGCGCTCTCCCTTACCTTGGGGGTCTTCAAGAGGAGACTGGACAAGCACCTAGCTGGGGTCATCTGACCCCAGCACTCTTTGCAGCCTGTTCCTTCCTACTAGCATATCCACTTCACCCCTCATTTTAGTGTCATCTGCGAATCTGGACAGGGTGCTTTCTACCCCCTCCAAGTCACTGATGAAGATGTTGAATAGTGCGGGCCCAAGGACAGAGCCCTGGGGAACCCCACTGCCCACATCCCTCCAGGTCAAATAAGACCCATCTAGCACCACCCTCTGGGTGTGGCCCTCCAGCCAGTTAGTGACCCATCTGACTGTGTAGGCATCAACACCACTGTCTCCTAGTTTCTTACAGAGAATGGGGTGAGAGACCGTGTTGAAGGCCTTCCTGATGTCCAGAAAGACTATATCCCCTGCAACACCTGCATCCAAGGACTTGGTGACCTGGTCATAGAA
>NW_005842888.1:255373-287306 GCF_000455745.1 Alligator sinensis
CCCTCCTGAAGTCGAGGGCTGCTGCCTTGCTGGAGGCTTTTGCCACCTTGTGCTGGATGGTGGATTCCAGTAGATGATGATCACTATCACCCAGGTGGTTGAGCACGCACAGACCCCGTACCAGGTCATCGCCCGTGGCCAGGACCAAATCCAACAAGGCATCTCCCCTAGTGGGGCAGTGTACCTCTTAGATTAGATGGAGGTCCTGTATGTCAGTTAAGAACCTGCGTGAGTGGTCAGACCTGCCTGTCTGCTCCTCCCAGCAGATGTCTGGAAAGTTTAGGTCACCCGTGACGACCACATCCTTGGACCTAACTATCTCTGTGAGCTGACTTAAGAATTCATGGTCTGGATCTTCTCCTTGGTTGGGTGGTCTGTAGTAAACCCCCACCGTTAAGTCCCTTTCTCCCCAACCCCCTTGTATTCTAACCCAGAGCACTTCTCTTTGCTCCTCCTCTGACCCAGTGTTACTCACTGTGGATGTGTGTTGCTCCTTGACATAGAGCGCCACACCCCCACACTTCCTGCCTGTCCTATCTTTCCTGTAGAGCCTCTAGCCCTTGATATTCACTGCCCAGTCATGCGTTGGGTCCCACCAAGTTTTGGTGAGCTCCACTATGTCTGGGTTGGTGCTGGTTAGCAGGAGGAGTAGTTCCTCCTGCTTGTTCCCCATGCTGCGAGCATTAGTATAGAGGCATTTGAGGCCTCCTGAAGATGAATGGACTGCCCCCCTAATCCCAGTGGTACCCAGGCCCATGTCACTTACCTGATTACCTGTTTCACTTGTCGTCGGTTTAGGCTGGGCTGCTCCTGCAGGCGATGCTTGGCTTGCTTGTCTGAGGCTTCCTCTGCCCACACCATTCCCTTCCTTAGACCATCTTTTTCCAGTGCTCCTGATTTCTGTTTACAGGCCTCTAAGTTCATCTACGTGCCTTGGTTCCAGCTCTGCACTTCCACCTTCCTCTACTCAGGCCTTGGCTTGGTGGCCTCAGCCCCTGCACTTTGGGTTGGCCCTGTGGTCTCAGCCCCTTTTAGCCTTATAGTCTCAAATTTTGGCTCAGACTTTGGCCCCATGGCCTCAGCCTCTCCCTACTCAGGTTCCCAGCCTGCACAGTGTTAAAGGTTGCTGCATGCAAGGTACTCTGCTATGCGTACTCTGAATCACCCCTTACAGTTGTTCCCATTCCACTGGTGGTCATAAGCAAACCACTAACAAAACAGAACCCACTTGCTAAACTTAAACAGGCTTCAACAAAAATCCCTACCCTACTGGAAAAACGCAAACAGTCCTCAACAAAGGTCATTATCGTCCCTTTAGGTGCACCCATCAGCAGGCAGAAGTTGCTCTTCTTCTGGTAGTCTTGAGTTCTTTCCATGGTGTATGAAAGTTGTTTTCTCCTCCACAGTCAGGACCAGAGTATCCCTTTCAACTCTGGAGGCAAGCCTATACTGGGTAGGCCTTCCCCTGTTGGTCAGCTGGTCCTTGCTGCTAAGCCCTGGGGCAGGGTGTTCCCATTATTCCTCTTACAGTTCCTGCAAGAGGAGAAGCCAGAGCCTGGGATCAGCTATTTCTTACTAAGCCATCTCTAGTTTTCTTGCAGCCTGCGGTTTATCTTTGGCCTGGAGTGTAGTTCTTGAGGAGTTTATTGCTAGGCAGGGTATTTACTGTAGAAGCTGGGTTCTCTGCTGCTCTACCTGCCATCCTCCCAGAAATGGTTCCTGCTATAGGTGCACATTATTCTCTCCATTGGAGCCCTGTGTGTCTGCTTGGAGTCGGGTTCCCCTTTTCTGGGTCCTTGGCACTTCAACCTACAAAAGTCCTAATGTTAAACGGGCCTTGCATATTTGTCCTGTCTTTCTGTCTTTTCTCAGTAACAAGGTTCCCTGTGTATGTTTGGAGTCATATATGATTATTTTAGTGTAGGCTTTGTATAGTTTGTTTTTTTTTTACACATCTTAGCATTGTAGAAGCAAAACCAGTTAGGATTGTGAGCTTCAGTAGCAGAATTATTGCATTTAAAGCAATTAAATCTGAAAAATTGCATTGAAATTGGAGAGGTAACAGTAGGGAGATAATTTGTCTTTCAGAACACTGGTGGAGCTCAAAATGAAAAAAAATCCAACTAATCTTTGATATCCAGGTATGAGTTTGTGGTGCTCTGATGTAACAAGTAACTTAGTCTTTACTGGACAACTGAGCCGCTTCATAATTTTAATCTCTAAGGTAATAAATCACTGTGATGATAAATATGCCTTTTTAATACCATTGTAAAGAAGAGCCCCCTTTGAAGTGGAAGCTCAGCAAACTGGGAGTGTCTACACGTGTTATTAATTTGACTGAATAAACTCCGGTGCTGTTTAGAATGGAGTTTATTGGTTCTGGGCACTGCATTTACACATGTGCCCAGGATCACAGCATGTTCATCTGGGGTGGAGCAGCCCTGGCTGGCAGTGGACTGTGGAGGTCAGCTTGTCAGGCCAGGGCTGCTCCCCTCTGGCTCAGTGTGCTGCAGAGAAGCTGGCTGGGGCACAAGGGTGCTTCAGTTTGGGACTAGCCAGCAGGCATCCTCCTCACTGAAGCACCTTTGTGCCCCAACTAGCGCTGTCAGCATCTACACATGTATTGCTGTGGAATAAATAATGCTGCCACAGGATAGTACTTGTTTTGACAAGTACTATCCTACAGCAGTGTTTATTAGTTTATTGCAGCCTAATAGGGCCACCTGTGTAGATGCTGAGACTTTACTTTGGAGCTAACGAGAAAACTCTGCAGTTGTGTAGATGTGCCCACCTTGTGTACATGTGCCTACTGCGTACCATATTTGGAAAGGGAGATTTAAGAATAGTCTAGCAAAACTGCCATGAGAATTTACCAGCTTAGTGAAAACTCAACCTAACATGATGGCTAAAATAATAAGTAAGTAATTATGGTCCTATCAAAAATATTGTTGTTCAAGGTAGAACAGTGAAAAGAACTTGGTCTTCAGGGCTAGGGGCAGACATTCAAAAAGTCTGAGCCCGAATTGATTCAGTCTTTGCAGGTTAGTGTAACTTGGCTAGGCTAAATCAGTTTGTAACTGTAAAGACATCCCAAACATGCAGGCACATGCCTGCAGTGGTTCACGCTAGAAACTGGAGGGGTGGGGGACACTACAGCAGCCCTCCCTTCCCTTGCATAGTGCTGAGTTGAGGGGAACATGGCCAGGCCATGACAGCATGTTCTGATTAGTTCCTACCCATTCTGACAGCCCAGTAGGGAATTGATAACAGTGTTTATCACCTCATTAAGAAAACAACAGGGGGGTATTACCAGCTACCTGTTGATTCTCCCTTTGTTCCTTCTGCCACAGCATGAACTGTAGCCAGCATGTGTTCTGCTAGCTAATGCTGAGAGGTGTCTGTAAGGTAGAGGGGATGGAGGGGGTGGGCAGGGATTTCTGCAGTCTGTGCTGAGCTGCAGCCAGGAAGCAGAGGGGCGGGGCCAGCTCTGCTGTGGAGCAGAGCCCTGCCCAGCCCAGCCCAGAAAGCATGCTGGGATGCTGGGGGTGTCCAATTTTTACTTAAACCAGCAAGCCTGGGACAGACATTGCATAAAGCACTTTGACCCAACTCAGTTAAGTCTGATACTACATTCAGCCAGGTGTAACTCAAACCAGTTTCAGCCATTTTCAAACTGGTTTATGTGCACTGAACATCTATTCTGTTACAGGTTTAAACCAGTTTCAGATTACTTGAAATGGGTTATGTGTAATATCTGTCTCTAGCCAAGTTATCCAGTAATAGAATTTATGTTTCTACCTTGAAAACTGTATTTTAAAGTAAACATGGGTAAAAGGTTTATTAAACCTCATTAAAATTGCAGATAAGAGATTTCTGTTTCACTTGACAGATCACTGTACCACAAGAGCAGTTTCCTCCTGGGTGCTGGAATTAATTCAGCCATGAGTATATTTTGGTCCCCTCTCCAGTAGGTTTTTGTACTACCTTAAATTGTTACTGCTTTTTTATGTCATGCTGTGTAATGAAATGATAAGATATTGAAGGAAAACAGATTACTGTAGAATAGCAGGCATTATTTCTCTTCATTGTTTTTCTACCATACATAGTCCTCAAACCTTCTCTTTATCTTCCAGCCTCTGCTCCTTGAAGTTAATTTGTGGAAATTGTTATGCATTCTGTTACCAGCAGGAAGTCCAGTTGGACTAACATTCATGCTGCCAGTCATTCAGCAAACTAAATAGTTTGATCTGTAGTCCTCCTAATTTAAACTTTGAGATCCTGGATGAGGAACATTTTAGGATGCTGATGTGCATTGTAGCATATTATAAAATTATTATTAGACTTTTGTCATTATGGTGGTGCGAAAAGAGATGCAAGGAGTCCTTTTCTGGTACCCAGCTTCACCTATTCACTTGTATAGTGTCTCTGTTATATTTTTTCAAAGTTATGGGAAAGCATCCCAGGTGAATTATTCAGAGAAATAAAATGATTTTCAAAGTACTGAAAAATACAAAGTAGATTATTATAATTGCAATGTACAGTTATTTTAGAACTTCTTAAGTATCTCCCCCTGGAGATTTTATATAGCAAAAAAATAATCAGTGAGAATAGTCAGGAAAATTGGAGTGAATTTCTCAAGTGTTGTTGCAATAATAAATACTGTTTTAATTTTTTTTCATAGTTTTCTTAACTGTTAAGGATGGGTCATCTTGTAATTCTCCTAGTTTATTGCTTTATCACTTTTTTTTTTACATGTGAATTAAATTGGTTCATATCCAAATTCTGGTTTATTCTAAGGAAGAAAAGAGTCAAGTCACCAAGCCTGTTGTCTGTGTCATTCTGTGAGGCCTGGAGACTTATTTTGTTTACCATGTAGCGTGAAATCTTTCTGGAGTTTGCCTTGTTTTCATAGCCTCAGTGATGCAAACTCCTGATGCTTCTGTCCTTAAGTTTTATTTAAAATTTCAGTGCTGATTTCCAGATTTGAAAAATATTTTCATTTTTTAATGGTAAATATTCCATAATTATATTTAAAAATATATATATATTTCATGTTCAGTTCTAAATCAAATAATAAAATTTCTTCTCGAGCTCTTGAGAGTAGCTATGCTGTAATTTATCTCCAAGATAAAATTATGCATGTAATTTCTGAGGTATCAGGCCATAAGTGATTGCTCAGGGTAGTTTCAGACACTTAAAAGAAATTTAAATATCGGATTAAAGCTGTAATAAAAGAGCTTCAGGTCACACAAGTTTAGACAAAATATTGCTCCACAAAATAAGTTAGATGAATCAGCTGGACATCTAGTACTGTTTGATTCCTTTCATTTTAAGTCACAGTGGGTGCCATCTACATGAGGCGCTGCTATGCAGTGGTTACTGCACATTTACTTAGTACTTGTATAATCAAATACTAAGTAATACTGTGCAGTAGTGTATTAGCAGTTTGTGCTGTGACGCGGTACTGTGCAGTATTATTCAGCTACTGTACAGTTAGCATCTCGTGTAGACACTCCATCATGAACATAGTTACTTCTTTTCACTTTCAGGTTCTCGAAAAGTCTCTGTGCTGCAAGCATGTATGTATGTACTTAACTATGTCCATTTGAGTAGCCATACTAGTCAGGTGCATAAGGAAAATATCTGTAAGTATTTTCAGGATAAGGGCCTTACTTGGGAAATTCTGGGAAAATCCATTTTCATGTGTTGAGCACTCAATAAATAAAACCAGTAGATATTTTTGTTGGGAACCTGTCTGGTGTTTATTTCCATAAAACTTAGAGCTCATAATTTAGAATGTTGTACAACTGACTGTGTGCTGAGAATTCACCTATTCCAGCATACAAGTGCATGCTGAATTTCATAGTAAATTTAGAATGTGGTGAGGGAGACTATCACTTTTACCAGCTGGAAAATATTTTTTCCCTGTAGCTAAACATGATCATTTTCACAATTATTTTGATTCATTATTGTTTGGAAGGAATTAACTGAAAGAATTTCAGGGCTATTGTCTGCTATCTTTGAGAGTTTGTGGAGGTTGGGTATGTTCTTGGATGCCTAGATATTGTGCCTATCTTTAAGAAATGAGAATCTGGATAATTACAGACCAGTCAATCTGACCTCAATACCTGGAAAGATTATCATGCCATGCACTATAGGTTTTATTGTAGTATTTCAGTGTTGTGTGTTAATGTTATAGTATGTTGCCTATTGGTTCCTCAGCTAGTTTGTACAAGCATCTCCATTGCTAATAAGAGCTGCCTACATAGTGGGGACAGGATGGACCCCCAGCAAAAAAGGGATTGAATAGCTGTGTTGAAACTTCATGTGAGCTCTGTACTTATTCTTTGGGAGCAATAGCCCTGAGGCATTAAGGGAATCAGACTGAGATGAAGATGACAATGGAGGGAACAGTCAAGAAAGCAGGGTGTGAGAGGTGAGTGGGGTGAGAGAAAAGAGCAAAGGACACAGCAGTTTTGGGAATCATGGCTGCATGAGCTGGTGAGAGAATAGCTAGGCTAACTTGGGGAGTGTTTAGGGCTGTGTTGGTAGGGTTGAGAACAGAGGGACTGCTTAACCCTTTGGAGGGGGAGAGAACCTCTGGCTGTGTGGCCTTGCCCTATTAAGTGACTCTGTTGAAGAGGAGCTGTCTGTTTTGCTGCTTGGAATTTTGGAATATACTTCTCCCTTTCAAGAGGTAAAGTTCCCCCTCTTAGGAGATGAACTGGAAGGAAGCTCCATGAGGCAGGCTCACAGACAACTAGGGAGGGTCAGAGACTGAAAAGTAAGGGTGTTTGTAGACGACACTTGAAAGCAGGTTTAAAGCGGGTTAAATGCTTTTTGCACTGCTTTAATGGAATTGCTATTTGTACATTTGGTGGTGTGTTGCGTGTTAATTCCAGCCGCTGTAGCACTTTCAGTAGCGTATTGTGCCTTAAATTACTTTGGGATGCAGCAAATGACTTTGGGGTGCTGCAAAGTAAAACACCTCTGAGGAGTTTGTTTCTAAACCCTACTGCCATGGAGGGAAGTGCTGTGACCCATGCAGCTGTGCAGGCATGGACTGTGCAGGTAGCCCAGCAGCAGCCTGGGAAGGCAGGCTTCACAGAAGGGGAGGCGGGGGGGGGTGCAGAGGGCAAGCCGGATCTAAGGCCTGCCTGCCTGGGCTGCACAGGGGCCTGGTGCTTCCCTCTGTGGCTGTGGTGCCCCCTGGACTGCCTGAGCTGGGAGCCACTGCTGCTGTGGAGGGAAGCACCAGCCCTCCTCCCACCCCCCCCTGCTGCAGCTTAGGGACCACTCTGCCCGCCAACAGCTTGCTCTGCCATAAGGATCAGGCTCTGACATGGGTGTACACAACACAGGGGGTTTACTTCACCCTAAATTGAAGCAGTGTTTTTAAAAACCCACCATTTCAATTTAGGGAAAAGTAAATCCCTGTGTCATGTACAGACCCCGTAAGGTGTCAAAGTTGGAAGGAGTCATCTTCTCCTCTCCCCTGCCCACCATGCATGCACTCCCTTCTCCCACATGCTTTAGAAGGAAATAAGGGGGGCATTTATTAAAGCAGAGTAGAGTAGGGCTGTCTAACTAGCAGCACTGAAAGGTTTAGCCACTGCCTACCCCCCCCCCATGTCTTTGCTTCTGCCACAACAGCTGGGTTCTTCAAGCTCACCCTTTCTCCTCAGAGTGGGGTGGCACTGGCTGGGGTATGTCAGTTGTGTGGATGGTGGGGGCCGAGGGTGACTGAGGGATGCCTGAGCTACATGGCCAGTGCAGATGAAGCTGGGCTACTCCTGCTGCATGCAAGAAAGGCATGAGTTGGGTTGCCCTCATGATAGTTGGGCCAGTGTGCATGGCTGGAGGCAGGGGGTAGATGCTGCATGTGGGGTGGGGTGGAGCCAGGCTGCCAGTGCTTTGGGATTGGGGCTGCAGGTGGGCTGCCTGCATGAGCCAAGCAGCCAGGAGGGGAGGAGGGAGCCAAGTTGCCCATATGTTGCATGCAGCTGGGAGAAGGAGGAAGCAGCTGGGCTGCTGTAAGGTGTGTGCAGCCAGAAGAGAGAAGAGAGAGTTGGGCTGCCCACATTGTGTGCTGGGAAGAGGTGTGCTGACCCCAGGGACAGTGGCCTGTATGGCATATGGCCCTTGTTGGCTCTGGATTTAGGACCCGGATACCCTGTTCCAGAAGGGGGACCCAGCCTCAGGCTGATCATGACCTTTCCATTCGATAATAGGCAAATTTATAGATCCACAGTGATAACAGAAAAGAAACAATACAAGCAGTCAGGTAATTATATATATATATGCATTATATACTAATTCTAGGCCTGTAATCAGTTGGAATACATCTGGCCGGGATGCAGGCTTCACTTTGAGGCTTTCTGTTAGATGTCAGTGTGTCATTAGCCTGGAGGTGGGATGCAGAGGCCCAAACCTCCTCCCCCTCCCCATCCCCCTTCCAGTGGGGTAGATGAGATGGGCTGATGATGTGCCCTCTGTCCATGGTGACCTTGGGGACCCATCCCAGGGGATGGGGACCCTCTTGGGGAGCGGGAGGAGGAGCTGGGTGGGACCCTTTGTTACTCTCAAGTCTCTGCTTTTTGTATTCTTCCCTTCTGATGACTCTCCATCCGTGGCTATCACTGCTTGGTCTCTGTGCATTCGTCATACTGTCCACATAGCTCATTATATGTATAAATAATAATTTGGTCCTTCCAGACCTTCTCCTAATTTGGTCTTTTCCCCCAAAACTGGGACACAGGCCTCCCTGCTCCGGGGCCTTGTTAGCTAGTGCCAGCTTGTCATGTTATGGAACAGTATGGTACATGCCTCCAGTTTCTCAGGCTGTCTGTGCCCATTGGGCTTGTTGTGTTAGACAGCCTGTCTGCTTCTGAAGGCTGAGGAACTCTGTATGTGACACACAGGCTCTTAAAATTCAGTTAACCCCTGCTGCCCATCCTAAACCATTCTAGTGCATATACATAAACCTATAAGCCAATTCTCAAAAAGCAAACCTCTAAATACCATTTATAAGTCATCAGCCCCCATGGACTGCAGTCTGCTTGGCATGTGGCTCCTGATTGCTCAGAATTTGAATAGCCCTGTGGTAGACAAACACTTGACTGGGATGGTTTAGTCAGGGATTCTGCCTTGATCAGGGGATTGGAGTAGATGACCTCCCTCTCTAAGCAGACAGTCTAAAAGCCCAAGGATGAAT
Source organism: Alligator sinensis (assembly GCF_000455745.1). Taxonomy (NCBI): domain Eukaryota; kingdom Metazoa; phylum Chordata; order Crocodylia; family Alligatoridae; genus Alligator; species Alligator sinensis. Next base: position 264,588 of record NW_005842888.1, read on the forward strand.
TGATTCAGTCCTCGCAGGTTAGTTTAAGCTGCAAAGATTGAACCAATAAGTAAATAAACAGACATTCACTTTTGATTCAGGAAATGCAGCCACATGCCTGCAGTAGCTCATACCAGAAGCTAGGAGGGCACTACAGCACAGCTCTCTGGCATGTAGCTAGCATGGGCTGTGTGTTCACTTCCTCTTTCTGCTGCCCCTGAGGTCTCTGGGATTTGCAGTCCACAATCACACCAGTAGGACTCTGCAGGGTTGCTCATCACTTCCTCTCCCAGCTTCCAAGTGCCTCTGGGATTTGCAGTCCACGGTCGGAGCTAGCAGTGAGTTTTTAGCAGGGCAGGGCAGCTCTTTACTCAGGGGAAGAGAAGTTTTACCTCCCTCTCTGTCCTCAGACCCTAGCCAGGGTTTCCTTGGGTGGGCCAGTGAGCCAACCAGTGAACCAGCCCTCACCGATCCAGCTAGGGAGCAGAGGGATGGGGCCAGCCCTGCTCTCTAAAGCAGACAGTACAGCCTAACCCAGGGCTGCAAAATGTTGGGATGCTGGGGACTCTGTTTTAACTTAAACCAGGAAGGGGTCTGGGACAAATTTCATAAATGGGTTTGACCCAGATCAGTTAAGGCTGATACTGCATTCAACCAGGTTTATTTTTAAAAACTTTCAGCCATTTTGAAACTGGTTTATGTGCAGTAAACTTCTATACTGTTGCAGATTTAACCCAGTTTCTGATCACTTAAACCAGTTTATGTGCAATTTCTGTCCCTAGCCCCTAGGTGAATTCCCGTCCTGCTTCTATAACTCAGTATCCATTTGAATTTTCAGTTCTTGATCATGCAATACATTTAAACAGATGACTAACTTAAAACATGACCAATTCTCCCATAGGCTTTGGTTTCCTGGGTCCTTAGCTACGAGAAGCTTGATCTAAAACCCTTTTTATCATTTTGTTTTTTCAGTCTTGTTCTACATATGGAAATGCTCACTCCTTTGTGGAGTTTTAGTTATTCAAACTTTTTCCTAATTCATCAAAACTTTTGTTGTGTACATATATTTGTTTTTTTTTCTGTTGTTGAAGGTAAAGACTGTTACGTTCAGGGTAATTGAGGATAATTTTTCCTTCAGGTAATTTTTCCTACTGTTATATTATAAAAATATTCAATGTTTTACTTAAAGTTTTTATTTATTCTTGGCCTACTATTACAGTAAATTTATTTTTGTGAAGTTTGTCTTGATCTCTTGTTGGTTGTACTCATCTTTGTACAGTAACTTCCTTCAGCTTGAATATTTTTCTGGAGATAGTTAAGCCTGTTTATCTTGCTTTTGTTGTTCCTTTGATTTCAAGACATTTATTTTCTACATTAACACAATGACGGCAATATTCAGAACCACTGTTTTTTTTGCCAATGCCACTTTGTGATTCACTTTTATATAGTTTGGCTGTAGCTGGTAAAATTAATCTAACCTCATCTGTCCAAAAAAGAAACAAAATGAAAGAGGAGGCAGAAAACAGTCATCTACAAATTAGCAAAATCAAATATATATATATATAAAAGGTTTCAAGGAGAAAATCTAATTTTTCAAGTTAAAGCGAATCCATTCTGGACCAAAATCATGTGTCACCAGCTGAAAAGAAAATAATTAAAGACAGAGGAAGAAGAGTTGACAGAAGCTTAGCATTAGTAACAAGGTAACTGTCCTTTTATAATGTAACTTATCCATTAGTATTCCACCTTTTATAGCTTCTAACTTTCTGCTCTCCAGTAACTTTGAACAAAAAAATAATTTCCTTCTCTTTATAGGTACTGTATAAAAAACTTTACTTCCTTTTTACTAAAGAAGAATATTGTTAGAGAATCCCTATAGTTGCTTTTTTTTAATGCCCTAAATTTACTTATGTGCACTAGCAAAAGTAACTCCTTCCTTCTTCTACCAGCCTAGTCACTTCCCTTCAACTGTATAGATAAGGTCTCAACCAACAAGCGGAGGCAACAAAATATTGAAATGGAGAGAATCAAACTAACACTATTTTAACAAGCAGGGCAGAAAAGCAATTTGTGTCATTATGCCAGAGCTTCAATAGTTAAAACATTTGGGTGGTATGAGTCTAGGGATGCAAATATTTCTGTAAGTCTAAATGCACTTTGCAACTAAAGTTGTGTGAGAAAGCACCTGTAAAGACTCACAAAAGACACCTCTGTCCAGAAACGTGTGATGTGTAGCCGTCGTAAGTTCTTCCAAACAGCAAAAACATTCAGTGCCTTGTTAGGTGGGCATCAAAAGACATATGGAGAGCCTGGCTAAATTTATTCTATTCATGTTATATTGTTGAGGCTTACTTTGTAAGTAACATTGGCTCTCACGTCTGTTACTGACTTAAGCTGTTCTTTCTGGATCATTGCACTTCAAAAAGATGCTGATTTTCCTAATGGGGACAGAATAATGCTGCCAGATCCAGAAGGTGGGTCAGCATAAAGCACTTGTGTACCTTAGCATATGGACTGAAAAATATCAGCCAAAGTATTGCTGTTTTTAAATTGGAGGTTTCTCTTTAAAGAATAATCAAACATAATCTTAAATGTTGCAGTCTTCATCAAACAAACAGCAGAAGTCTATAACATTGGAATCAGATTTTTTTTAGGAAAAAAATGCAGTGTACTTTCATAAATTAGTGTTGGAAGGGAGTTTTAGAAGCCCTCTAGCTCTCTCTTCTTTCTAAACTATCCCAAACCAATATTTGTCTAACCTTCACTTCAACTTCATATGAATTTGATTGAACAACCTGTCTAGAAGCCTTGTTCATTTTAGGCAGCTCATGGCGCTCCTAACCCTGGATTGTCCACACGTTAATACCTGAAACTAGTGCACTTTAGGTGGCTTAAAGTTATGCCACTGTAGGGCAGGCTTATTTCTGATCCATGTTATTCATCTTGGGGTCTGTGAATTTGTGGCCACTCCCACTGATGAGCTGCCCAAGTTGCAGTCCTCTAGTATCCCAGGGTGCAGTGTTCCTTCTCCACCCTCCTGTTCTATGTGAACAAACTTACTGCCCCCTGAAGTCTACTGTCTGGGGTGGTGGGGAGTTCTGGTACCAACCCAACTCCCCCTCCCATGCCTGGGGGTGTCCTTTCCACCCGCAGAGGTTCAACCTTGTGCAAACAGCCTGCAAAGCACCTGCTAAATAGCCAGGTTGTAGGGCATAGACAGGCCCAGGAGTGGAGTTTAGAAGGGATTTGCATGATGAACAAGAAAGGGGGCCAGGTAAGAGTCCCCATGAGCTGGGATTTCCTTTGTGGGGCAGGGTAGGCAATAACACTGCTGGGTGTCTATACACATGCTTTGAGGTGGGGCGTTCTAATTAGAGTGGATCTTGGACAGATGTTGTATTTAAAAGCCTGCAGTGTCACTTATATTCAGCATTCCACATTTCAGAATGGCAATGCGGGTGCTTTAACGGTGTGTGTGTGTGTTGATGTGGTTGCAAAATAGGCAACTTCTGTAGAGGTAATTCATAAACTTCCAATTTATAAACTCTTGAAAACTTTCTCAGCTGATAACATCATGCTGCTGCATGGAGACTTTTGCATTTCATTCCACTCAGAGAAAAAGTTAAAGTTGATCAGTCACACTTCTAATCCATACTTTGTCTTTAATTTACCAACACAATTCAACAATATTTGGGTTGTAAATGATATAGGATAGTGAATAGCTCAAGCTGTATTTTTCCATTATAACCTGCTTAATGTCAGGAGAACATGTTCATTGCATTTCACTTTGGGGGAATCTAAATTTTAAATAAAAATTGACCTGATATTCTTTTAAGTGAATTTATATATAACAAAACTTTGAAAAATTGTATGTTTAAAGAAAAATAGGATAAAATAGTCAATATTTTTTTTCCCATCCTCTTCTGTTTCTCTCCAATTGAAGGGCATAACCCTGGTAAGGGCACAACTATGGAAGATTTAATCTGTTTTATGTTCCTTATACAGTTAATGGCTTCAATTTATTAAATATCTCTGGCTGAGAAATTGCTGCTGTTACCAAATTTTCTACCATTTGAAAAGTCCTACTTCACAGGTGTTGTAAGAGATCTAAATGGGAGGAAAAATCGGTGAATCAAAGAGTAAAATCTCTTATACATTTCTAAAAGTCATGCTGTCTATTTGATACGACTTTAGTAGGGGCTCATGTAAAAAGAAACTCTTCAAAATGATTTAGTTTGCATCTCATGATCTGTTATATGATGCAATCTCTTATCGACGTACAGTGAGTTTGGTATGTGACCTTTATGAGTGTTAGTAAAGCATGTAAAATAAAACTGAAGCTCAGAGGTGACAATATGAATGAAGCTGGTGATGGGTAGGGAATGAGAAGACTTCAGAGTTGGCAATTTTATAAGAAAATGGTGGGCATGGTTTTCTGTCATTTGGCTCATTCTTCCAAATAAAATAAATTTTCATTTTTTGTCGTGAATTTCCAAATAAAATTAACCTACATCTTACCTTGGACGCTGTAACTTAGTGGAAATTGAACTCTTAGACAGTGTCTATAAAGTAAATGTACTGTCTCTGACGGTGGTGCCCTCAGGCTTGTTGAGCTATCCCAGGAGAAGTGCCTCCTGAACTGGAATCAGTGGGCTCCTGTACACGTGCTCTGATGCTGTTGGAGCAGACTTAATTAATCGAACACTAATTAGAAGTTTCCACGTATATTGTTAGTGTTCCATGTTTCAAAATGACAGTGGGGGCGCTTTAAAACTTGTCAAATGAGCTTCAGTTAAAACGCCCCCACTGCCATTCAGAAATGTGAAATGCTGGATATACATGACGTTGCAGGCTTTTTAAATAGAATGGCTCTTCAGGAGCTGCTCTAATTAGAACGCCCCACCCCTATCCTGGACCATGTGTATAGACCCCCAACAGTGTTGTTGCCTCCCTGTGGCACTCAGGGTAGGCTAATTGGCTCTGCCAAGTGCCAGTGCCTGCTAGCCTGCCCCTAGTTAATTAGCTCACTCACAGGACTGTGACTACACAGCTTCTGGTTTATGAGGCAACCTGCCCAGAACAGGGCAGCATGCCTGAGATCACTGCCACAAGGTAGTATAAATTAACCACACCGACAGCTTCAGTAAGTTTTATGTTCATCCTGACCTTACTTTAATAGAAATAAAAATGCCAACTACACTTCTAATCAGAGACTGAATAATAACGAAAATTGCATATTAACTTTTCAAGTGGAATTTATAACATCTAGTGGAAATTTATGTTTTAAGTGGAAATTATAACGTAAATAATTCTGAAGGTAATTCCATCTATTTGAAATTTAGATCTGATAATACAGAACAAGTCTAGTCTGGTTCCCAACTCATGCTGCGTATTCATTGTTACTGTCTGTAAAACTGCATCAGAAAAAATAATAGGTCTATTGAACTAGACTCCAGGAATTTGAAGCATGTAGATCTGATTTTTCTTTATATTTGTCTCTTTTAAAGATCTCCTTCCAGTTGTAATCTAATTATCTTTTATATCCTTCACTGCTTTGTGTTCCAGTATCCCACTCTGTTGTTTATGTGAGGCCGAAGCATTGTGGGATCCTTTCCTAGAAAACTGGAATTTTCAGTTATAGTAGTAATAAACGCCCATCACAAAATTCAGCATGCTTCCAAATTGGTCTGTCTTGATCTCCTTAATAATGAACTGATTGAATCAGCCTTTCATTCAATTCCTATAATAGGTTTCATAGCTTCCTACTGGATAAGGCCAGAGTGGACCAGTGGAGCATTTAGCCTGGCATCCTGTATAGGCATTACATTTCACCCTGTTACAACTTTAATGATCTGAATAATTTGAGTTAGGAGGCTCAAGAGATCAAATTCTTTACCTTGCGTATGGAACAGGCAAGACTGAGCTAAAACCTGCAGGGATGGGGAACTAATTAGCTATAGTATGTCCACCTGATCCTTTTTGCAGAGGAAGGTGAGCTCCCTCTTCAATTCAATGTCTGTGCTGGCCAGATCTGGGGTGGGAGGGTGGGGAAGGGGGGAGTCCTTTCTGACCCCAAATTTGGCAATTATTTTTACCCTGAGCTTGTGCACAAGACATACCTACAAAGGTTATTGATGCTTTTTGGTCATAAATGAAAAATCTTAGTGCTTCAGAGGAACATGGAAAAATATGTGGTTTTAACTACATTAATTGATTATACAGTGGATTTCTCTTATTGGAATCACTTTGGGAAATGGTGATGTGATTCTATTAACTGGCTGATTCCATTAAAAGGAGACCCATTTTTTTAAAAAACACAGATACTCACTCCCCATCCACAGCCCCCTGGCCCCCCAGTCCGTCCAGAGGAGGCCCCCAGCTGCCAGAGCTATGGGGCCAGGGATCCAGGTCCACAGCCCTCTTCCCCTGGCAGGAGGTGGCGGCTGCTGCAGTGGAGCAGAGCCCAGCTTTCCACCTGCTGCTGCTTGCTGCAGACTCGGGTGCAGCATGTGCAGCCAGCTCCCTGATGTGGTGTGCCCTCCCAGAGGGGTGGGGGGGACCCATGCCCCCCAGAACTTTGTGTAGGGTGGGGCTGGGGGTGGGCATGGGCAGTGAGGAGAACAGCATGGGGTCGCATCCCTCCAAGCTACAGCACACACAGTGAGCACATTGCCAGGGAGCCTGCCCTCTTCCCCCTGGACAAGTTGCTCACAGCCCTGTCCCACTCCCCATTGGGGTCCCAGCCCTGCCCAACTCCCTCCCTACGGGGGCTCAATTCACCTCACCCCTCACTTACATACAGGGGCTGCTCTCCCGACTGCCTGGGGCCATGTGCATGTATGTGCACATGATGCCCTCCACCTGACTGTCACCCTCCTCTCGCTCCCTCCCAGCCCCCTGCAGGCTGGAACTCTGCCAGCTGGCAGAGGGTTCCTCACAAAACTGCAAAATCCCCAGGTTTCTCCAGTAAAATGATTAAAAAAACCAAAAACTGTGATTCTAATGTGACTGATTTTTACATGTAATAATAGACAAATGGTTTTGGTTTTCCTATATTGATTCAAATAAGTGGCTGATTCTATTAACCAGCAATTTCTATAAAGTGGAATCCATTGTCATCCTTTTTAACATGTAGAGTTTATTAATTTGAGCATATAAGGAGCAATATAGAACTTCTTATTTTTTCCATGGCCAAAAAGGGAGTGAATGAACAGGGTTATTCATAGATCATCTAGAAGAAAGTAAAATAATTAGATTGCCTTTAATTGTTCTTACAACTTGGGGCACATGGCAGATACCTCTGATATTGCTGTTTCCTCAAAAGCAGCACTTGAAATTGCCATACACTTTTTAGTCTAAGTGTAGTCAATTTTCGATTAAAGTTTACTTCCAAATTTAAATTCAGGCTCTGTTAATTTCCTTTGAGTTCTGGACTAGCAAACTCAAATTGTGGTAAGTATGAGAAGTGTTGTCTAAACGCGGCCTGTGGACCGTTTAAGTAGTTTGCCATCTGCATTCAGGGCAACCATTTTGAATGGGATGTTTCAGCCTAGTGTTTTCTTAAGTGGTTCTCTGAGCATGCTGTGGAGTGCAAGGAGGTAAGCACCCTTTTCTGGTTGGCACTGATGCAGGGAGGTAAGCACCGCCTGGCTCCAGTGCAAGGAGGTCAGTTCATGCTTGTCACTGCTCCACTGCTCTGCAGGGAGCTAAAAGCTCACTCCTCTCCCCTGGTTCCCAAGGAGTTAAGTGCTGCAATAAATCAATTAGTTACTGAACCAGGGTAGTCCTCAATTGAGAGGAATTATGGAGGGGTGCTGGGAACCGAAAAAGGTTGTGAGCGGTTGCTTTACTTGTTGTGTGGCACCATCAGCTGCCTCATATTCCAACTCTGCAATTGCGGTAAAGACAGTACAAGCTTTACCATCCTGCCTTGTCTCTCTCTTAGCAACAGACCTGTCAGCATACATTGGCAAATGTGGTTAACAGACCTAGCTCTCTGAGTGAATTACTCTGGGATGCATTTCAGTTTCTTTGGAAGTCTTGAATAAATGAGTGCTAATGTTTAAGTCCAAAACTAAGACCAGGGGGTTGGTGGTCTTGAAATTTGCAGCATATGTGAATATTTGTAAAAAATATTTATAAAACTGAAATATTCTTCAGTGATTGTGAAAGCAGTGTTAAACCAGCTAGCAGTTCTGGATTTCATATTGTATTTTGTAAAGTAAGCTAGCAGTAGACACATTTTCCAATTTAATGAATTTTGTGAGAGCAACAGAGAGAAAATGTACCTGAAGAGAATCTGTTCTAATGATCGTATCTATATTATAAGATGAAAAGCCTTCAGCTAAGAACACGTGCTTTCTGCAAATTACACAAACATTTTTTTAGCATAAAATCTCTGGTTAATATAGCTTTTGATAGTTTAGGAAATTATGTTTAAAATTTAGTTTTACATTTCAGCATACATTCTGTGTCAGTGATTCAGAGCAGTGTTTTTTTTCTTTTTTTATCCAAAAGTACTAAAAAGATAGTTTGATGTATCCCCATTATTTTTCAAATCAACTATGTTCCTGTGCTTCTAAATGTAAAAGAAGGGTTGATTTGCATATCAGAATGTGGGACATGGCAAGTAACTTTGCAGTTGCAAGGCTGTAACCATGTATTAGAGACCTTATAAAATCAATTAAATTTTTTATAGTATCAGCACGTGATGAAAGAGTCTAACTTAGCTGGTAAATTAAAATTGATCTTTCCTTCCTGGCAGTAGCAACTGCCTTTGAATTCCGTTTCTGTGCCCTACATCTTGCATGCTTTGTTCTCCATGTAAAAACCAAATCAAACTTGCACCAGCAGTTAAGGTGGCAAGGGTATAAAAGTTGCTATAAAACCTACTGAGGAGTGGTTGAAAAATTAAACAGCTGCTTTCCTTGTTAGCAAAGCTAACTTCCTTTAAACTATCCTGTTGGTCACTACAGACATCTTATTAGGTCACTAACCAGTGCTGCATTGAAAATGAGGTTTGGCTTAGATATATTCACCACTGCATTTCTTTCATGTCCTGTTCCTTTGATATAGTATTACATGATTATCAAATAGGTTCATCCCCCTTCCTTTCTGACCAGGCTTCACTTTGACAGATTGGATCTATTTACCCTTTTATCCCCTACTCTCCTTACTTTAGGTCTTTCCATACTTAAAGGTTTGCTGCGATAGCTATGCAGCAAACCCCCCTTCACAAAAGTCCGCTATCTGTCTAGAATAAGCTAGACTGGCAAAATTACATTTTTTGCCAGTGTAACTGTGTCTGCATTAATGTTTTGGCTGATTGGTTGTGTTGGTTAGAATATTTTTTTTGCCCTCCTTACTGACACAGCTATGCTGCCAGAAATTTCTAGTGAAGATCAAGCCTTAGCTCTGCTTCCCTTCCTACACTCCTCCTTCTGCCTTACCTTTTGACTGGAAACTGAATGCTGTTGGGCCTGATTTCAGTCATTCTGGTCTTTGCTTCCTTTGTTGGCAGAAATGGTGACCTTTCTACTTGTCTTTTCTGTTTCTATTGAGTTTCTCTGCAGTATGATTCACCTCCTCTCTGTACCTCCCTTTCCCCACCCCACCCCGCTGTTAATTTTTCTGCTTAAAGAGGCAAGTTGTAAATGTCTACAAAGGGAAAAGTACTAGTTACTTCAAAAATTGAACATGTAAATTGCCGTAAAGTATGGCATCCATTAGGAAAAGGTATGGTTGTAGAGATAGGCAATGTGTGTAATTAGGAAAAGCCATTAAATAACAAAATACATTGAAGATCTTGGTAGGAAAGATGCATAGTATTATGTTATTACCCATAACATAGCATCTGGAACAGGTGGTCAGTGGATATGTAGATATGTAGTGATCCTTTTTTCAAGTGTCTTACAATTAGAGAGGAGAGGAGGCCCATGCACTTTCATTGTTTGCAGATGGTATCTATTTGCACAGATATCCATGGAAACAATAAAATTTCTATGGAGGTATTTCAAAATCTTTGACCAATGTGTTATCTCAGTGTCTTATCCAAGGTGATGGTACACAACAAATTCCAGAAGAGATTTTTTCCCCTTTATTTTCTAAATTGGTCAAATTCCTTCTCTGGGATACTAAAGTGTACAGCCCTGTAGATAGCAAGATTCTGATACTCCAGTAGAGGCTTGCTGTATTGCAGAAAAGTTACAGAAATATACAGATTGATATTCTTTAGAATATCACAAAAAAATCTCATTCTGAATAGCTAATATCTCTGTTCTATAAGAAGTTATTTTTCTTAGCATGTTGTAATGAAGATTTTGGATATCAGTGAAGATTTATTAAATATGGTGCAGCATTACATTAATAATGAAAGTCTGCAAAAAAACCTTTCTGAAAACAGAGATTGAATGCATCTGGCCTAGTAGAACAAAAGCTGTTGGCCTGTCTAGGAAATGAAAGTTTCTATAGGATGATTTAACATCCTTAAAAGCTTTCTTTACTACAATGCTGAGCCTAGACAATGAAAGCAATTAGATATCTATTTAATATTTTCCTTTATCTTCTATGAGTTTCTGAATATTTGTGTTTTTCTTAAAGCCTTAGCTTCTACAGTCAGGTACAAATTCATTAAAGTATTTCACTACTTCTCCAGATATGCATTTAAGCTTTGCCTCGGACTTGTCAGACGCTACCTCCACACAGCCCAGCTACAAATAAGTTCCCAGCTATTAGAGATGGGAAGGGAAAGGATCATAGGAAATAGAGCTGGAAGGGACCTCCTGCTTAAGATTGCTAATCCCTAACTAAAACATTTCAACCAAGTCACTGCTGAAACGGTTCTTAAAAATTTCCATGAATGGAGATTCTACAACTTGTCTAGGTAGTCTGTTTTGGCTTAAAACCACCCTCCTATCAGTTTCTCTTAATCCCCAAACTAAATTTCTTCTGATGCTTGGCTAACTCATTCCAACCTGTCCATATCTTTCTTGAAGGTGTCCAAAACTGGACACAGTACTCCAGGTAAGGCCTCCCCAGTGCTGAATAGGGGCGGGGGAAGACTGACCCCCCCCTTGGTTTGCAAGACAACTCCTGTTAATACAACCCAATGTACTGTTGGCTTTTCGGGCAACAAGAATGCACTGTTGGTTCATGTTCAGCTTATGGTCTACTATTAACTCCAGGTCCTTCTCTGAGGTACTGCAGCCTACCTAGTCAGTTCCTGGTCTGTATTGGAGCATTCAGTTATTCCATCCCAAGTAGAGGACTTTGCACTAGGCTCACAAATAATCACATTAAATTAAACCAGGACATTCCTCCAGTTTATTCGGGTCATTCTGGATCATAGCTTTACTGTCCACAGTGTCTGCAACTCCACCTAACTTTGTGACATTCACAACTTTGCTTTGTGCACTTAATCCCATTATCTAAATCATTAATGAGGATGTTAAAGAATACTGGACCCAGGACAGACCCTTGGGGAACCCCACTTGCTTCCTCCTCCCAGCTAGACATTAAACCATTGATTACTGACTTGTTGATCACAATGATTCAACCTTTTACATATTAACTTCAAAGTACTTCTGTCTAGTTCATATTTCCATAGTTTATTTTCATTGATTATTGTGAACGTTGTGGGATACCATGCCAAAAGCCTGTTCAAGTCAAGGTAGATCACATCCACTGCTCTCTCTCTATCCACGGAGTTTGCACTTCTGTATGTGCTACTGGCTAAAGAAAGTAGCCTGCCTTATCCATGCCAACCTCATGGGAAGACCTTTGCTCTTGACCTGATCATGATAATCTTTTTTTAAATTGCAAGCCACACTGAGCCTTTATGGGGGAAGGCTGACATAAAATAAATGCATAAATAGATAAAAGTAAGAAAGAGATTGCTTGAAAGGTCTTTGTGAAGAGCTGTTGAATATAGCAACTCTGACACCCGACTTTGATCATCAAAGGGTTGCCTAGGACCTGAGCCTGGAAAAACATTTTTTGAGGTTCTGAGAAGACAGAACCTGGAAGGGAGGTTAACTGCTAATGGGGGGTTTCTAACAAGACTAGCAATAAAAGTTATTCCTTTCTAGTAATGCGTCTGTAACTTTGATATGATCAATATTGCCACTTTTGATTTTGATTGGCACAAAGAAATAGAATTAGGGAAGGAGGGTTTAGTTTGCATGCATGTGTATGTACACAACACAGTAAATTGGCTAAAAGGGGCCTAAACCATCAAGAGCTACAATATAATAGTTACTGGATGTGCACAATAGAGATTTCTGATACCACAAAAGGAAGCTTTTATGGTGGGCAAGCTGACTAGCACCTCACACGTGCTCACAGTATGACAATGAGATAAACTTAGTACTGGAGAATAAGGCTGTAGATTCAGGAATTAGACAGCTTGGTAGACTTGCCAGAGTACCTCAGGAGCAATAAACGGTTTAAATCAAAGTATAGAAATACAAATGTTATCTTAATATCTTCTAATTCCGTGGTTTTTAACTTTTTATCATTTGTCAGACCCCTAAAAGTTTTCGAATGGAGGCACAGACCCCTTCAGAAATCTATTGTGTGTATAGTACACATAAGTAGACAATTACTGACAAACTTCTGTGTTAAAAATAAGAAATAAAAATTATATCAATAACAATAATTTTCTCCTGTGCCAGTGCCTCCCAGTAAATGCTGCATTGTTCCCAGTGAACAACAGGGGCTAATTTCCAAATATGTACAACTAACCCCGAAATACTGCCTGTCATTGAATGTGCACCAGCAGTGCCACTCCTGATACATTTACCCCAATTTATGCCACTTTCTTTCAGGACAGTATCAAGTCCATTTGATAAATACTCTGTTCATGACCAGGTTGGTAAAGGACTGAAAAACAAAATCTTTCAACAGCTCAGTTGAAAACTCATACTTGACATAAACAAGTAAGTTGACAACACTGGCAATGCCTGTCTACTCACCTAACTGCAAAGCAAAGTATGAGCTGCTCTTGATTCTGGCTATAAACTAGTTTTTTAATGTCTCCAGCCATTTCATGAATTTGGTGTGCAACAGTATTGTCTGAGAGAGGTATTAAATCAAGTCGTTGGATGCTTTTTCACTCAGCATTGCTTTCACCACATCTTGCCGCAGGTAGTAACAGGTCTTCTGTGATTGTGTGAGATTTTCTAGCCTTAGAAATTCTCTGGCTCACATGAAAAGATGCTTCAAGTGCTTTTGTATTCACACTACAGGAAAAATGGACAATTTTCTTGTTGTCAATTCTCACAGTTTCTGCTTCAAGAATCGGTACTTCTGTCTTTTAAATTGAGGGACCTTGGTTTCAAGGTGACGATGAAGATTGGCTGGTTTCAGACTCATTAGAGAGAACTTTGTAACACAGGACACAATGAGGTCATTGATCATTAACTGACCCAGTCCAAGTGAAGCCCATCTGAATATAATTTGGGTCATATTGCCTTTTCTTTTGAGATTTGGTAATACTATTGAAATGTTACTTTGTCACTTCTTACTGATAGTAGTAACTGCAGCATTGCTTTCTGGCTTTCTTTGATTGGTACTTTTTAAATTGTGATTGAATGGCACTATAGCATTTGCTACCTCCTGATTTTTTTTTGCTGAGGTTTCACTATTTCTGTCTTAAGCCACAGGTCTATTTTCAAGTTCAAAAACCACAACTTAGTCTTAGACTGAAAACTGACTGAACATAATTCAACTATAAATGTTGCACGTACTCAGCACAGCATTTGATGCAGCATGAGAAAGGGAACTAAACTGTTGGCTGCTATGTGTGTTCTGTAAGGAAACAGGTTTTAGACCAGAGGCAGGCAATAATTTCAGCTGGAGGGCTACTTAATGAGTTTTGGTTAACTGTTAAGAGCTGCAAGGGTAGACCTATTTGATCAGTGCCCTGCCCCCTGGTTGCCATCTTGGGACCAGAAGTCCTGCCCCTAACCCCTGACCTTTGCCACCAGAAGTCCCTCCCCTGGCCTGCAGAAGTACTCTTTTTGGGAGGGGAGGGTTGCCATCTTGGAACCATAAAAACAACAAATCATATGCTAAAAGTCAAACACCTACTATAATGTATTTTAATTTTATTCCAAAAAATATTTTTGTCATGACTTGTGTTTGCATAGTGTATATAGAGATGATTGCATAATAACTCAAAAATAAAGTCTTACTCTTCTGTGTTGTTCATGGGAGGGTGGGGGTGGTTGTGTGTATATGGTAGGGTGGGAGGGTGTACATATGTGTGGGGTTTGTGAGGGGGTATGGCTGCGTGGTTGGGGGGTTAGTATATGTTTGGGGGTATGTGGGGGTATTGTGGGGGCAGTGTGTGTGTGGGGTGTGAGGAAGGGTGGGGGGATGTGGGGACCCCCAACACTCCACCCCTCCCATGGTGCACAGCTTCCACTCAGCAGCAGGCGACGGGCGCTCATGGCCCGCATAGTTGCTGGCAGCATGTGGCTCCAGCCAGAGCCACACATAGTGGCAAGGAGCACAGCCAGGCCAGCCCACATCTATCATGCGTGGCTCCCCGCAGCACATGTGTAGCTCACAGCACTCACAAAAAATTCTTGAAAGCAAAACTCATGTCACATCTAGGTGTTACAACATAGTAGGGTGAAAACTGCAGGGGTAGTAGCTCTTACTGAGGCCACAAAGCCTGCCAAGTTTCAAGATTGGTGCAGGGGTTTGGGGGGAGCTGCCGCTCAAGCTGCAGACAAGCAAAACTGGTGCCATGGGTGCTTGTAGGACTGACTGTGTCTGTCTTGGGGCGGGGAGAGAGACACTACTGCAGGCCTGGCTGCTAAGCTACTGTGTTACTAGTTACCAATCAATCAATCAGGATTCACTCAGGGACCAGCTCAATACACAGGGCCTAGCTACTACATAATGACTTAACGAGCATCAATTAGCACCTGCAAAACTAGGCTAAGGAGAGGAAAGAATCAATACAGACAACAGTCTTGGCATGAGTTTTGCCTGTTAGCAGCTAGGGGTGCAGGGCCTCAGAACCCCCCTGCACCTATCTCCTCAACAGCTGGCAGGTGTCATGGCCTCAGTAGGGGTCACCATCGCTGCAGCTGTCACCCTGCTGTGGCTTAATGCACACAGTTTCACCCATGTCACAAGTTTTGTTTGACCTCAGCTTGAGGGGCAGTCCCCCACAAACCCCTACACCTATGTCCTTGAAACTTGGCAGGCTTTGTGGCCTCAGTAAGAGCTACCACCCCTGCAGTTTTCACCCCATTGTGTTGTAACACACAGCCATGACAGGAGCTTTGCTTTCAAGTATTTGGGATACAGTTTCCCCCCCAAACCCCTGCATCGACCTTCTTGGAACTTGGCAAGCTACATGCTCTCAGCAGAGGCTACCATCCCTGTATGTTTCATCCAAATCAGACAAGGAACAACAAAGTTATAGATATTTCATTGATTCCCTATTATACCCTATGGCCACATCTCCAAGGCAGTTCCAAAGCTTCAGAGCTGGTTTGGCTGGCTCAAGGTGGAAACCTGGTCCAGAGCTCCGGATTGGATCACGGCCATCTGAAGCGGCCAGATCTGGAGCCGGATCGGATCTCTGGCAACTCGCACAGGCCTAGCTCCAGATGTTCTTATTGAGCATGTGCAGCCTGGCACAATGGTGGGTTGCCTCATCTTTTGTTTCTTGAATGCTGAGGGTGGTTCCAAGGGCTGGGTCATTGGTCCAGGTATTGGTGTTGATGGTTCGGTCATTCAGAGGGAGCTATTTTTAGACCTACTGCCATTGTCTCTCAAGCACCCTCATTCATCCCCATTCATTCAGGAATCAAGTTACATAGGAGGGATAGGTATGAGTCATAGGTTACAACATACTTACACAACAGGGCATGGGGACAAGATGGAGACTTGACAAACAAAATGGAAACTTAACATGACTTATGCTAACTTACATATGTAAACCTAAATTATATAGTATCAGTAAAACGGTAATATAGAACAGTAAAAATCAATATAAACATAATAAATATACAATATAAAGAAGGAGAAAAAACAAAACAAATAGAACTTGCTACCAAAATAGAATGCTGAAGCTTATCCTATGTCTTAGCTCACTTATACTTATCTATAGGGAATAGAGAGGGAGAGAAAAAGTCAGAAATGGTTGGGGAAGGGGAGGGAATGCATTTTTAAATTAAAAAACCCCCCAAAACTGGGGGTTTTGCTACACTGTTATTTTAAAACTCTTAACTAACTTGTATGCACTAGTTGTTCAGTTTATGTAGCTGTCACTCATTTTCTCAATTCTATTGTTTCCATGTACTTAGTACTCCCACTTATTACATCTTCTATTGAACTATATTACAAACTGATTGAGACAATAACTCATTGTTCACTACTAAGCACTATGGGGCCCTTCCTAATCCTGACAGGATCTCCTTGTGATACTAACACTAATAGTAACTTTGGTACCCAAAAAACTTTTCTGAGATTAATTCAAATAGGAACATGGCACCAAGGGGGGCTCTTGGGCCATTGGGTACAATCCCCAGCATACGCAGGCAACCATTCATGCAGGGATTCCCTTAGATTACTAAGTCAAACTGTCACACACTCGCATGTATTCATGTGCAGTAAAAGTGAAAGGTCAGGGCACAGACTGAGCTAGTTGATAGTCCTATACCCCACCAGATTTTTTCTGGTGGCCTCTCTTCCCCATCAGTTTTGTAGAACCCAAGTTTTTGCTAAAAATATGTTCAATTTTTATTGTTACAAATAAAGCTTTCCATAAGTGCCTCAAGACACTGCCACATTTCTCAGTGGACATTCCATCCCAGCTAGTATGTGCTTGCACTCGCACACCTGTTCCAGTTTGTAGATTGATATTGCTAGGTGAGTTGGGTGGGCTGCAGGGCTGCAGTATCTCTGGTTCCCACTTGAAGTGGTGGTGCCAGGATGAGGCAGGACTGCCTGGCTGCGCTTTGCCTGCTGACAATTAGCTGCCCATTACAGGTGCTTGGGTGGCCTCTGGCCATGGGGGAACTGGAGCAGCAGTACTTCCCTTTCGGGCAGAGGTGCCATCTTTACAGTGACCTTTTGCAGACACCCTAGATGTGCTCCACAGACCATGGGTTGAAAACCACTATTCTAATTAACTGTTTGTAACAGCTGTATACTGGGAAATCGCTATGAGGAAATGGTAGACTTAATGCCTTCAGAGCTTTTTGTTTGAGAGCTAATTCAAACATTACTCCAAATATTATTTGCTAAATTTTGAATCTAGTATGTTGTTGGAACTGTTTTTCTTTTTAGTACAATTCTGTGTGCTTATCCCAAATCTTGATTTTAGACAGTCTGAAAACAAGTGTAGTATCTGTCTCTCTATAGATATTACAGTTATTACACTTAATCTACCCCTGGCCAATTAATATAGATATTTACAGTTAGTGTGCCCCTAGCGCATATTACCGTTGATTAACCAGTTAATCGCATCTTAAGTAATAACCTGGCCACGATACAATTAATAGTGTGATTAAAAACAAGGAATAAGCCACAAAGTTAGTTCACAAATAATATATACTAACTTTGTGGCTGGTTACCATAATGCCTTAAATTGCATTTATGGCCAGGCTGATGAGAGCTCCAGGCCTTGGGAACATGTGGAAGCCCTTGACTTGCATCTGCTTCCCTGAATTGGAGCACTGATTAGCTGACTGCCACTCCTAGCCTTCCGTGTGTTGGAATCGAGGACTCTGATGTGCCCCTGAGATTGGGAGCCCTGATGGGCTGCCATTCCCAGCCCTGGGGGTGCATTGGAGCACTTGATTCTGCTGCACCCCCTGGCCAGTAGCAGCAGCTGATCCATGCTCCCAGCCTTTGGGGTCCAGCTGGAGCCGAGGCCTCTGCTGCACCTCAGAGTCTGGGAGCCAGGGAGCAGCAGCTGATTTGTGCTGCCAGCCTCCTATTTTCAGGGAATAGAAGAGCTTCGAGTCCACTGCATCCCAGAGGCGGGAAGTAGCAGTTGATCTGTGCTCCCTGCTTTGGGGGTGCATTGGAGCCCTTGACTTGGATATGCTGCTGGGGTTAGTAGCAGGGATCAGCTGACTGGCTTCCCAATTACTGCGGCAGGGAGAGTTCAGGATCATGATCTCTGGCTCTCCCCACCTGCACTGGCAATACGGCAGAATGGGGATCCGATCTCCAATCCCACAATCATGTCTCCTGCCCTGCATGTGTAGCATGGCAGAAAGTGTGATTGTAGGGCTCATGCATCAGATAAGCTGAATGCTGCCAGGAGCTGAAGGCTCAGTCGTGTTAGGTATTTTCATATATTTTCATATTTTTGTAAACTCTGTAGAGGTTTAGTGAACTGAAAAGGGTGTCTGGGGCTTGCCCCTCAACCAGACATCTTCTCTCTGAAGTTGTCTTCAACCACAAGGAATTTAAAGCACATGGATCAAATGTGGTAACTATCTGTGTATATGTTTTTACCTTCTGGGAAATGTGAGATAACCCCCCCACTCCACACTTCCAGTTTCCCTGATGAGAGGCACCTTGCATTTGCCATGGGATAAGTGTATAGGTAGTTACTGTGCAGGAAGTTTACACTCATGGTTGTTTGTGTGCCCATACCATACCCTTTTTCATGTTTTCTTCCTTATTTGGGAAGGTGGGAAGCAGAGCACTGATCTTGACAGATCCCTTTTCATTCTCAGGGGAGTGGGTACTAAGATGTGGGTTTCCATGGATAGGGATATTTGCTGTTGGCTATAGTCTGTCAGTAATTCTAACTGAAGACTCGTATTCCTTTTTCTTCCTCCATCTGAAAAATGGGAATTTCAAGTTCACCCTGCTGAATAGACTACTGTGTTACCTTGAACTTTATAAATAGTTTACTGCCTCGTCAGTGATGCCACTGGCTTGCTGTACTTGCTGCTGGGAAGCAGCTTTCTGAGGGACGAGAGGAAATCAAAAGAGCGGCAGACAACCTTGAGTTGACACTTCTGACCCTTCCTGAACTGAATTTTTTTTCAGACATGATAGCAACAATGTAACCTCTGACTTGGAAAAAACATCCTTTTTACTTCTGCAGCCAGTATCCAGATGGTATTGCAATGGTGTCTGTTAGCCTTCAGCTTCTGAATTCAATATTAATTTAGCTTAACTCGTTTATTGAAAAATGTATATAAAGCCTTTTTTAAAATAATGTTTTGTTTTTTGTATATTGGTTCTGAAGCAACACTAGACTAAAACTCTTATCAGATTTAAATCAGCTTCTGTGCACAAAAGTTGCTTTAATTTTAAGGCAATACATGAAGTTGTTAAATTATAAACAATACCATAATTATTCCAAAGAGAGCAAATCAATGTTTTCCTAATGAAAACAGAATTTCCATCAGGGGAAAATTGTTAGTTTCTGAAGAGGTTTAAAGTAAATAGTATCCTAGAATATGTTTGGCGTTGTGCTACAATATGTGTTTTTGCAGAGACCAGATGGTGTAGGGGATTACTAATGGGATACAGAGCCTTTACCTCTTGGTCACGAGTTTAAATCTGCATAAGTCTGGTAGTGTTTGAAAGTTGTGACCATCTGTCCTATAACTTATATGAAATAATTGGTGGTCTCAGTCTAGTTCCTACTGGAAACTTACCTGCATCATGCCAGTCCTTATTGCAGCTGATACCTGTATTACCAGTTCATCAGAAGTTGACAAGGGAAGGAAAGGTTAAGTATCTTTCTAACCTTAGTGGTGGCTCCCTCAGAATTCAAACACAGTTTGATATAAGTTGGCTAGTTTACTTTCCTTCTGTTTCTGTTTAGGGTGATTTTATTGAATATACTACAGATTTAAATCGCCCCCTTGTTATAGAAGCTATTTGTATTGAAATGGGGACTTTTTTAATATGCTTGGGTAGCTAGCTTGTTCCTCTCTTCAGAGTACCTAGTATCACTGCAGAACCATTCTTGTACTATTATCATAGTTTTTGACCCTTCTCTCCATGCTGCCAGAATCCTCCAAGGTTTGTTTTCCTGTCTGACCAGAACTGTTGCAAATCCATGATTCCTTGCAAGCTTGGGATTTTGTTTTGAAAATCTTATCGCTTTAAACATATAAGACCCTGGTTTTCTAAGCAGGAGCTCACAGGGGCTTGAGCTAAAGCCCACTGAAGTATATTGATTCTTTCCAATGACTTCATTAAAGTTAATTAAAGATTTACAGAAATCTGTAAGTATGCATTTGTAATAAAAAGGGGCAAGGCAGTCATTTGTATTAAAAGCTATCCCTGAATAGTTTCTTTCCTTTTATTTTGCTTCCACAATATGCTACTAGAAACAAAATTCCTTATAACATTTATCAGTCCATAAATTTATGCTTGATCAAGATACTTTCAGTCACGAGGACTTTTTAAATTTTATTTGGAAAAGTAGTGTTAGTAGTAGTGGTAGTGAGAACTAAAAGAGAATTTTTAGGAACATTGTTGAGGTTTTTTTTCCAGATCAGTCATCTATGTTGCAAAAGTTTCCTTACTCTTATTAACATTCTAGATGTGATAGTCTGAGGTAAAGGAGATAATTCATGTTATCTATGTTTCTAGTACCTTTTTTTATTCCTGTGTTTTTAATTCAAAGTTTATCAAATCTAAATTGTTGTTCATGTCCCTAATAAATTTCATTATTTTCCTTTGACAAATGTTAAGTAAAAGAAACTGAATGCAAAAAACAAATAAAAAATGCAGTGTATAACTTTTTTCACATTTGACTCTTTGATTGTGAGTGTTTGTAGAAAAGTAATCTGGGTCTGTTTCATGACTCTCTAGTACTAAGGAAAAACAGATCCATTTCATACAGCTGAATGGGGATTCCTTCTTGCTGTACAGACATATAATTAATAAGGAGTTAATAAGAAACTACATGCAATAAGGGCCACCTGGACTTGATTCTTCAACTGTATCATTCCTATGTACTTCTCCTTGTTAAGGCTAGGTGAAATGTTTCTGTTAACTTGCCACTCCCAGGAAGTCCACCCTCCATAGTGCTTTAGAAGGAATGTTTGTTGTGTAATGTCGTGTCTAAACACCTTCTATCCATGACTCTTTCTTTTCTGGTTGCTTATTTTTCTATGTGGACACATTAAACTTAAATTTTTGGCACCCAATAATGTGTTTCAGCTACACAAGCTTTACACTGAGGACCAAATGTCCTCAGGACACATGGGGCACACATTGGCTTAGGTCAGAGGGTTTCTCTGAGAAAGAAGTACCATTTTACAGAACATACTACATTTAAGAGAACTTGGAATAGGTTGCGGGTTTTTTGTTTGTTTGTTTGTTTTTTACCAACTACTTAGTAAATCCTATCCAAGTACTACTTCAGGTTTGGTCCCAAGGGGATTTGACCTAAAAAAAAAAAGAGGTAGAAAGCATGAATAGTGGAGGAGAGTAAGCAGGTTAAGGAATATTTTCAGTTTTACTAAGGATATTGTTTTTATAATTTAGGAAGATTCTGACCTAGTAAGCCTAAGTAGAATTTGAATAGCATTTGTTACTGAAAAAATTAAAATTGAGCCCAGATGATGCTGATATGTGCGAGCCTTATACAGCTACCTGCTGTTGATTACTGTCGACCTGTCTTATGGGAAGAAATCTAAAGTTGGAGCCGTAGGTCAGGTGAAAGTCCTTTTAGTTCTCATATTCTGTATTAGTAGTTTTTCTTGATGCCCCTAGATGAATTATTTGGTGCTACAAATAAGTGGAATATGAATTTGAAAGTTGTGTTTATCAGGAAATATAGGTTAAGTAACAAATTAATACAGAGCATCTTTATATTTAAAGTAACTCCCACCTCTAAAATTTAGGTAGATATTGTAGATGGGCAGCCTAACACTCTCCCTCCATAATCATAAATACACAGTGATCTCTTTTTCTGTCTTTGTGTGTGTGCATATCTAAAGTGTTTATCTTTGTGTTTTCTAAAGAGGCTAATAAATCAGAGGCCTTCTGTAATAATTTGATGAAGTTATTTTCCCTGGCACTATAGCAGAGAGAGAAATAACTATTGTAAATTACTTAAAAATACAGCTAAAAATATTTGTGATTTTTTTTTTTTTAATTAGGAATCCTCAGTGATGCCAGTCGGGACATTATGCTGGCACCCTCATGATTTGCTGTAATATATATGCCGTGCTTTACAGCCATTAACATTGTCAGTATTCAAATGCAGTATATTTTGTCTGCTGTTGGGTTAAATGACACAATTTTATTTTGCAGATAAAATATTGGTTATTAATATACATAAATGTATCCAATTATTATTTGTCCTGTTCATTTCATTTCTAACCAATTCAGTTCTGGAATTTGAAACAAGTGCCTTCATGTGAAAGATTTCTCTTTTTTGTGACTAATTCTGCTGGGGTGATATGCATGCTGATTTTCTAAGCCTTTCCAATACAAAGCTTTCTAATGCAAACCAGTGAACAAAGGAGTTACAGTTATCCTCATGTCAAGATTGCGTGAGTGAGGCCCACTCTACATGTTGTGCGTAAGGCGTGATTAATGAGGTAATCATGCCTTAAGTTGTGATCCAGTTGCATGCTCAACCAATTAATGGCATGATAAAACAAGCAATAAACTACAAAGTTATTCCACAAAGAATGTGGAATATGTTGTAGCTTGTTCTAATTATGCCATTGAATGTGTGGCCAAGCGCTCCTCTGTGGCTCCCCCCCCCCCCACCTCAGGGCG
>NW_005842888.1:287337-294143 GCF_000455745.1 Alligator sinensis
CAGGGGAGCACTACCCACCGCCAGCCCTGCAGCTGATGAGGTTCACAGTGGTAGCAGCATTGTCAGCCTCAGAGCTTGCATAGGGGAGACTGCTGCTGTCACTGCAAGCCTCTTGAGGTGTGAGGTGGCACGGTTTCACTGTGCTGCCCCTGCTGCAAGCTCCACACCTCACAGAGTTCACAGTGGTGACCCTGCTTTGAGCCCTGCAGCCTACAATGCTTGCAGTAGAGACAGCTTTCCCAGGACTGCTCCCACTGTGAACCCTACAGCCCAGAGTGGGGACAGTACAGGGAATACTATCCCCACTGCGACCCCTGCCGAACCCCATGAGCTGCAGGAGACAGTGCAGGGGGAGCCCGGGATCATGAACCCAGTCTCCCCCTACACCAGTGATAAGGTGCGATGGCACATGTGGCATGATAGGAGGAGTAATTGTGTGGATCATGCATTAGATACCATTGGACCTTTACCTGCATATGTAGAGTGGCCCTGAGACTAATGAGCAATTCTATAATTTCTACTACTTTAAGAACTTGGAGAGGACAACATACCAGTATTTTTAAACTGGAGAATATTATTGAGTCCTTCCCAGAGCAGCTCTGGAAAAAAAAAAACACACACTACCACTTTTCTGCCCAGGAGTGTTTTATATTCTTTCAAAGACCTACAACAAGGTAACCCTTGCAGGCTAATCATATCCAATTGTGGCTCCTTCACTGAAAAGCTATTGAGGTCCATAGAAACAATCCTGAAACCACTTGTCACTTGGAGAAGGTTTTTCACAAGATGCAACAGACTTCTTCCACAAGAACTAAGCCATTAGACACACTCCTGAGAAGGCTATATTTGCAACCATGCATGTCACCAGCCTGCATGCAAATATTTTACACCATTAAGACACAGCATCCTGCCTGAAATACCTATCGGAACATAGACTACACTCAGTTTTGCAAGATGTTGCACAAAATCATCCACTTCATCCTCACCCAGTACAACTTCATCTCAACAACTGACATGTCCTCTAAATGATGAGCACATCTATGGGCACAAAGATGGCCCCAAATATTGCCAAACTCTTCATGAGCTACCTAGAGGCAGAATTTTTAGGAAACTGTACCATCAAACATGTACTATGCCCACATTTTACAGAAGACACTTTCATCATCTGAACATAACATCTGGACTTGCTTATTGACTTCCACCACAGGTTCACCAGTGATCATCCCTTGATTAAATTCTCTTTGGAATACTTGTACACAGACATCAGTTTTCTAGATAACATCAGCAACTGGTATGGCATCTGACAAATGAGTATATACAGAAAACCACAGATATCCTTGTTCACATCCATAAAACCAGCACTCAACCCAGACACATCAAGAAAGCTCTAATCTACAGGCAGGCCCTCAGAAACCATGGCATCTGCTCTGAGGAGAATACTCTCAATGCCCACCTTGCCAGTCTGAAATCTGTCTTTTTACAATAGGGGGTACTCCAGCAAAGAAACATACCATACTTCTGAAAGAGACACCCTGTACCCTGCAGTAATCTGCTACAATACAAAAAGAGCCACTCCCACCCTCATCACCTCACACTCTCCAGTGGTCACCTGCTACCTCAGAAAACTTGAACTACTAAGAGGAATCATTGAATAACTTTAGCCTATACTCAAAAAAAGATCAGACCCTGATTGGACCTTTCCATTGCTACAATGACCAACAACCCCCCCTCCCCCCCACTCGCATACAAACCCATAAAAGTGTGGATCCTACACATGTCTATGCTGGAATGTGGCATATCTCACCCAGTGCACCAAATGCTCTTATGTAAACTATGTGGGTAAAACTATACTAACTATACTAAAACTATGCACCAGGACACAGGAAAGAGATTAAGGAGAGAAAGAAACGTGTAGCAGAACACTTTTCATGGAGCAGCCATTCAATTTTTGACCTCATTGTACTTGTGTTCAAGGGCAATTTACAAAACACCTTGAAAAGGTGAGCCTGGGAACAAAAATTCCTAAGCTATCTGGACACTAAAAACTAGGGACTGAACACAGTCATTAACTTGATGGCTCATTGCAATCTGCAAATCTCTCGTCACTCTACAGGTGTTAATGATCCTCTTCCCTTTTTAATGGTCTTGAACTTCTACTAAACAAGCAGTCTTTTCTTCTGAAATTTCCTTGTAACTACTCCTGAGAATATCTTTCTCTAATTTCACAGCCCTGTAGACTGTTTTTAGCTCCAGCTGTGCTTGCTTTTTCCCTCTAGAGCTGGGAAAGGATGCACTTAATTTGAAAGCTTGCCTAAGCTTTCTCAACCATGTAGTTGGTCCAATAAAAGGTATGATCCACACAAATCCTTGCCTTCTGCATTTTTTTTGTTTAGTTTTAGAGCCTGATTTAAAATGATTTTTACTAGTACAGGGAATGATTAATGCTAATTTATTTCCAGATATGACTTGTTACTATTTTTACTAAAGAATTTGGGCAGCCTGCAGTGTTAGTCCTTATATAAACCAAAGTAACTATAGCTGCATCAAGTGTTGAGAAATCAGCAGTTATTCCTGATTTTTCAAAGCCTAAATGACACTTATTGTAGTTAAGTAATTTCCAATTGCTGCTGAACCACATTATTTGATTTTTTTACTTTTTTTTTTTATAGGAATAGTTATTTTTATAAGAAGAAAGTGATTCTCACAACGCATTTTTTGGGAGTCCAGTAGTTTTAAAAAGAAGAACAAACATGTCCAGATTTTGCATCTGAGAGAGATACTTCTGGAACCTGAAAGGATATCAAATAAATTCTTGCTCTATTCTACCCCTGTTTGGCCAATAGTAGAACATCCAAATGGTTGCAAGTATTGTGCTGCCAGCTTGGTTTTTCAATTTGTTTATGGATTATCAGGGAGCAAGAGAAATGCACTTCTTGCCATTTTGGTGTAAAAAGAATTATTTGGTAAGAATAGAAAAGACCATAACAGGAGGCTTACTTCATTTCATCACTTGTGGGATTGGTTCTTTTTCTAGGAATATGTACACTTTCAGAAGAGATGCTAAAGCTATTTGCCTGTTTTTGAATTTTTCATTTCCAACAGTTCTGTACAACATTACCCAATTCAGTTGTACAAAACTTGATGGAAAACATGAAATTTATCTTTATTTTGATAGCTTGGGTGAAAGAGTAATATTTGTCTATCCTGTATATTTAAAAGAGAAAGTGCTTATGTAGGAAAATTACAGCCACCTCTATCTAAAATAAGCAGATCCCTGCTGTTTCTAAGAAGTATCTGTTGCTTGGCTGCCAAAAACCAAGTCACTTGTTTCATTGTGAACACTTCTTGATAACTTGTTTCTCCAGGTGCGGACATGGAACTTTTGATTTCCTATCCTGTGAGGGTGAAGCAGCTCACTCTCATTCTGATAAACCTGGAATACTCAGTAATCCATATTAGAGGGCTTCTGAGGGGGACCAATATTTTTTCCCCTTCAATAGTTTCTTAGAAAGCATACCTTTTTAATACAAAACAGGGTTGGTAATTAAATTGCTTAAACAAGATTTTTCTTTAGTTCACTGCTTTGAGGGACTTTTCCATTGTATTCTATACTGTATAGGTTTTTATTTCATTCTCATTTCGTGTGTGTGCCTGTGCATGTGTGTGTAAAATATACAGGGGTTTAGGTTGTAGCCATGTTGGTCTAAGGACATAGGCAGACATGGTTCTTGGTAAATCCAATGACTTTTTATTGGACTAAAAAAATAGAAAAATTCTTAGCAAGATTTTGGAAGTATCTGCAGTTGGTGTATTTTCTTTCTGGATGGAATAAATAGCATCAACTGCAGATGCTTCCTTAACCTGATGAAGGGTATTTATACTTGAAAGCTTGCTAAGCAGAATTTTTCCAACTATATTTGAGTTGGTCTAATAAAAGATATCAGATTTACCCAAAGAACCATGTCTGTCTGTCTGTCTGTCTGTCTGTCTCTGTCTCGCACACACTTTCTAATAATGTATTAGATGTTATGACAACACATTTGTCACTTCATCCTTTCCCTAGGATAGAAAGTGCATGCAGTGACATATCAGATTTGGGGCTTTCAGGATGTTTTATTTTCTAAATATATATTTGTTTAATGAAGGCCAAGTTGAAGAAATGTACTTGTAGTACTAGTAATGTTTGTGATGGTCCTCAGTACCTGGGAGAAGTTCATTCCACAGTCTAAAATTGGTCCCTGAAAATGTTATGCCTCTAGGTGAGTGGTGTTATTTCTGTAATGCATTGCATTGTACTAGAGGAGTTGTAGATGTTGACAATAATCTTCCTATCAGAGCTGTTCTGTTATCATATCAGATATCTTGGGTGAATGCCATCAGCTGCTTTGAAGATCAAGCAAAAGTAAATTATAAACATTTTGGAATCCAGTGTAGAGAGTGGAGGGCAAGTTGGATTGTTTTCATGGAAGCCTGTGTTACTGAGAAGATGTACTGTAACATTCTGTACTAGCTTCCTAAAGTTTTGTTCTAAAATGTATCACATTGCTGTAATCCAGCAGAAAGGTGATGAATGTATGAATAAAAAAAACGAAGTCATCATGTGGCAGGATGGGACAGAATGTCCTAGCCAACTATAGGAGGAGTTGCTTGCAAGTGTCGTTATGTGAGAGTTTAGATCCAGTGAATCTCTGGTCCCAGGACTGTTTTGTTAATTTTATACAAGACTGGCATCATGTGCCTACACAAACACACAACCTCCTGTGACCACAGAAATGCCCAAGGGAGCATAAATGCCTAAGGGAACATAAGCTGGAACTGGAATTTGCAGTTCCTCAGGGGTGTACCTATATCACTGGGCTGGAGTCCCTCTTGCTTCATCGCTGGCTGCTATGAGTCCTGTACTCCCTTCAACCTAGTGGCTCATATTCAGCAGCCAGGTGTGAGAGGTGCCACTTTTTAGCCTGGTGGTTCGGGCATTGTCCTGGGGAATGCCCCCAACTCCCTTTTGAGCGGCATGAGAGTTAGGTGCCTAGCTTCTCAACTGAGAGTACTTCTGTGCATGCTTGAAGGCCCATGTTTAGATGCTTTGCTTTGCAATCCAAAATAAAGGTGCTGAATGCATTTAAGTACCCAAAGAATTTTGCACCTATTCTTTATCACTTTTAATGACTTGTTGCGTGAATTCTGTATAAGTGCTATTCATTTTATTAATCTGGACATTTCTGATTATAGCATTTCCATATTGGGTGTCTCATTTAGCATAGAATTTTTTTTGGAAGGGGGTGGTTTATTTTTTAGTTACCTTGTCAGAGGCCCCATCTACATGATGCACTTAAGACATGATTAACCAGCTAAGCATGTTTTAAGTTGTGACCAAGCTACACGGTCAATCAGTTAATTGTGTGATAAAACAAAGAATAAGCCACAAAGTTATTGCCCCCAAAATGTAGAATTTACACCATTAATTGAATATGTGGCCAGGTGCTCCCCCGTGCTCCCAGCCACAGAGGTATACCACTGCAGAGCTGTAAGCCCTGCGGTTGAAGAGACTTGCAGCTGGGGCAGAGTCCCATGTGCTGCCCTGGCTGTGAGCCTTGTCAACTGCAGGGCTTGTAGCCACAGGAGCTTGCTATTTGCTGGTGCAGGGGGAGCCCTGGGGCTTCCCCTACATTGGCAGGAGGTGTGATTGCATCTGATGGTGGATCTCACAAGCATGCATTTTGCCATACACATACTGTATGCATCATGTATAAGATCCTGTCATGTCTTACCTGGCTAGGGACAGACATTACACACAAACTGGTTTAAGTGATCAGAAGCTGGTCTGTCCCTAGCCTTCTGGGCTGGTCATAGGGAGAGTGGGGAATCCCTCCCTAATCAGAGTGCCCTCCCAGGGCCTGGCCATGCCCACAGCTCAGCATTTTGGAAGGGAAGGGAGGGCTGCTCTGGGCCCCTCAACTTGTAGCCTGAGCCACTGTAGGCATGTGCCTGAATGTCTGGGATGTCTGTGCAGATACAACCTGATTTAGCCTAGACAGGTTAAACTAAACTGCAAAGATTGAATCAGTTGAGGCTCAGGCTTTTTGAATGTCTGTCCCTAGCCCTAGAAGGGTCCAGAGTGTTTAGTCTTTCTTGATTTTTCTAAATGAAACCTGGAAAAAGTGCTCACCATTTTGATCACATTCAAATCTCTAATATTGTTGACAACTTTGTATAGTGTAGAACCTTTAAGGTCAATTTTTTTTTTTTGCCCTGAAGGCTAAAACTGAGGTGATATTTTCAAAAGTATGGAAGTGATTTAAGTGTACAAGGCTACTGAATTTGAATGAGGTTTGTTTGCTTGCTTGATGTACTCTTGAATATCCTGCCCCCTTTTCTTTCCTTCCACGTTCCTGTCAAGCATCTAAGTACCATATTGCTGTTGCTGCTGAGGCGAAATCACTGTTAAAGGTTAATATAGTTTCCTTAAGCAGCATTAATGAATTTGTACTATTCTTTCATGGTGATGATGTCTGTTGCTTTGCTTCTTCCCTAAGATCCTAGCTCCCTTGGGTTCTTCCTGTTTTGTACTCCCATTTCCAATAAAAGGGGTGTTCTGATCCCTTCTGGATGCTAGAAAAAATAAAGGTCATAATCTTGACTGTTGTGTATCAGTATAACTTCACAGAAGTCAAAAGAGTTATGGTCATTTGAAAAGCTGAGGAGTTGTCCCTAAAATTCTATCTGGAAAGAATTCAGAAATTCAAGTTTGACTCTTCTTCCTGCACAAGGAGTCAAGAAAGGCACCTTTTGATTTTATATTGACT
>NW_005842888.1:294174-295958 GCF_000455745.1 Alligator sinensis
CTCTTTCCCCACTTCCCCCACTGCTCATGACTTAAAAATGAGTATTTGGGAGTCATTCAAACTATTGTACTCCCTATGTTCTCAATGTTAAATACCACTCAAAGTGACTGTGCATACTACTTCTTGGAAAGAATATTTAGCCCAGGTTGTCTGATGGGCTATACAAAGAGCAAATTTCTGCCCCCAAAAGACATTATGTTTAACCAAAAAATACAGAATAATTACCTCTAATTTTTTTGTTGATGTTTCCTGCAGAAAGTAACATCATCTGTAAATATTATATCTGTACTTGTAAAACTGTTGTCCAAAATAATCAACCTTGATATTGCAGTGGTGATATATGTAACTATGTGTGTGTGTTTGTGTCTGTGGGTGTGCATGGGCACGCATGCACACACATACACATAATTAAAAAAAACCTTTAGTAGTGCTCTTTCTTGATTTTGGAGTTGATTTTTTTCCCACAAAGTAGATCTTTAAAATCTGGTGACTTCTCAGATATTTCCTATAAATCATTGCTCTTGCAAATTTTAATACACTCATTTAAAAATACTGTAATATTTTGCTGTAGATTCCTAGACCTAATCACAAAACTGATAGTACAGACGCTTTTAATTACCGAATAACATTGTTGTGATTGTTGGATCATGTTTTGTGTGTGGTGTGGTAGTAATGCACAATGTTCGAGAAGTTGCTAGTTCATGAACATGCATGTGAGTGTAGATATGTGGTATAGTAGTGTACGCTAAGTCAGAATAAACATATTGTTGAAATTTAAAATGGGCATACAGCATTCATTAAAAATAGGTTAAATCCTTGGAAATGCATTACTCATAGATTCATAGATGTTACGGTCAGAAGGGACCTCAATAGATTGAGTCCGACCCCCTTCATAGGCAGGAAAGAGATCTGGGTTTAGATCACCCCAGCTAGATGCCTATCTAACCTCCACTTGAAGACCCCCAGGGCAGGGGAGAGCACCACCTCCCTTGGGAGCCCATTCCAGACTTTGGCCACTCTAAATGTGAAGAAGTTCTTCCTAATGTCTAGTCTAAATCTGCTCTCTGCTAGCTTATCGCCATTATTTCTTGTAACCCCCAGGGGCGCCTTGGTGAGTAACACCTCACCAATTCCCTTCTGTGCCCCTATGATGAACTTATAGGCAGCCGCAAGGTCGCGTCTCAACCTTCTTTTGCGGAGGCTGAAGAGGTCCAGGTGCCCCAGTCTCTCCTCATAGGGCTTGGTCTGCAAGCCCTTAATCATACAAGTGACCCTTCCCTGGACCCTCTCCAGGTTATCCACATCCCTCTTGAAGTGCGGTGCCCAAAATTGCATGCAGTACTCCAACTGTGGTCTGACCAGCGCCCGATAGAGGGGAAGTATCACCTCCTTGGTTCTGTTCATCATGCATCTGCTGATGCACACTAGGACTCCAAGATCCCTTTCCACTTCTGTGCCACCAAGCAGATCATTTCCTAGGCAATAGGTATGCTGGACATTTTTCCTCCCTAGGTGCAGCACTTTGCATTTCTCCTTATTGAATTGCATTCTGTTGTTTTCTGCTCATATGTCCAACCTGTCCAGGTCTGCTTGTAGTTGTTCCCTGCCCTCCGGTGTGTCCACTTCTCCCCACAGTTTTGTGTCATCCGCAAACTTGGAAAGAATACACTGCACTCCCTCGTCCAAATTGCTGATGAAGACATTGAAGAGTATCGGTCCAAGGACCGAGCCCTGCGGGACCCCACTGCCCACACCCTTCCAGGTCGATACCGACCCATCCACTA
>NW_005842888.1:296716-327472 GCF_000455745.1 Alligator sinensis
CAAGCGCGAGCAGAGGAGGTATACTCCTCTTTATTAATCTCTCCCCGTTTCCACTTTTTATATGCCCCCCTTTTTGCTTGTAGGCTGCTCTGGATTTCTTTGGTCAGCCAAGGAAGCCTCCTGTCCCCTTTCCCCCTTTTTCCCTGCATCAGGATCGTCTCCCTCTGTGCCCGAAGGATCATTTTCTTAAGGCACAACCACCCTTCCTGGACTCTGGTCTCTTCAATCTCTTACTCTGCAGTGTGTCCTTGACTAAACGCCTGAGTTCATTGAAATCAGCTTTCCTAAAGTCTAGCACTTTCACCCTACTAGTTACCTTACCCACTCAACATCTTATGATGAATTCTATTATTTGGTGATCACTGTCCACCCAGGTGACCACCGATCTGTACGTCTCCTACCATGTCATCCCCTGTTGCCAATACCAGGTCCAGTAAGGCATTCCCCCTAGTGGGACCACGTACCTCCTGCATCAGATGGAGGTCCTGTACACAGGATAGGAACCTGCGTGAATGGTGGGACTTTCCTGTCTGTGTCTCCCAGCGTATGTTTGGGTAGTTTAGGTCCCCCATGACTACCACCTCCCTAGTTTTTATGGTCTCTGAGAGCTGCCTCAGGAGCCCCTTTCCATCAGGTGGGTAATACTGGAAGAGATTTAGCACTCTGGCCATACCACAGCACCTACAAATCTCATCTGTCACTGTTTCATCTCTACTGTTTAAGAATAGACCCTTATGGCTTGCAAATTTTTCAGAACAGCTTTCATGCATGGCAACAGTCCTACATCGGGGAAAAAAAAAAAGCCTTGCAAGTGTTTGGTATCAACTATATAGACCACTATTGAAGCAAAATGTAATATATTCAAGCAAATTTGAGGTTGGATTCTCTTCCAAATAATGTAATGATTAATAAAGATTGAATGTTGCATATTGGAACTTCTGACATTTCATCAAACATAAATGTTTACAAAGACATGTGCTGCTTCAACTGTCTTAATTTACATTTAGAGGAATGTACTGTAAAGTAAGTGTGTGATAGAATTTTTAGGAGGTATAGAATGTAGACACAAGACTGTCGCTGTCTCTGTCCCCAAATTCTGATTCTGTAGTTACTACCATGATTAGTTTGAGTAGACTAATTTAAATCAATGCCTGGGGAGTTGCAAGAATATTACATGGCTTCTTTGCTTAATAAGAAATGAATATTGAAGGTTTTCTGGGAGAAAAATAAGGAACTTATGGATGGGAGCCATGTGTGTTTAACTTTCAGGGGAAAAAGTACTTTTTAGGGAGACAAGGTTCCTTGGGTGAATCTGATTTCTTTTATTAGACCAACCCAAATAGTTGGAAAATAGTTATTAAGCAAGCTTTTGGGTTCAAAAACCCTTCGTCAGGCTAAGGAAGTTTCTGCAATTGGTGTGTGCTCTTCCTGGATGGAATGAAAAGAAAAGAAGCCAGCGACTAGGCTGGTATGCATACAAGACAGGTAGTCAGTGAAAATGTAGATTGAGGAGTCAATGGGTGAGCGACAGGCGGGGGGCTGGGGAAGAGAGAGAGAGAAGGGGGATGAAAGTGGAGAGATACCTGGGGAGTCAGATGTCAGGCAGGTTATAATGTGTCATAAATCCAATGTCTATATTTAGTGCATGATTTTTAGTATCCAGGAGGTTGATGAAATGGAGTTCATAGGCTCGTCTCTGGGAAGTGTTGTGTAAGTTTCCTTTGAGGATCAGGACTGAGAGATTGGAGAGAGAGTGGTTTTCTTGTGAGAAACGTGCCCCCACCAGTAATTGGGTATTCCTGTCTTTGATAGATTTCCTTTGCGCGTTCATTCTGGTGCGCGGTTGTTGTTTGGTCTCTCCTACATATTTTCTATCAGGGCATTTGGTGCATTGGATGAGGTATATTACATTTCTGGAGGTGCAGCTGTAAGCTGTAAGCAACTGCAGCAAATTGGAAGTGCTGGAATTCACCCAACAGCACTTAACACCCTGTCGAAGATTTCTCCTGGGACCTCCAAGATGCCCAGCCAGCGGACTCTGGGGATCCTGACACTGAAGTTCTCCACAACTTGCAGTTGCGCCTCTGCGGTATGCTATGTTATACTGTAAGTGAAGCAAGCTTGTAGTTTATTAATAAATCAAGCCAATTACTGGAATGGTTCCTTGGTCCCCATTTCACCCACCAATCCCAAAGGTATTCCTGATATCCCCAACAGAAGGTGAAGCGTGAGAGGGAGTGGGGTGCTGCTGGGTTGCAGAAGGGCCCATGTGAAGTGCGTGGGTGACATGGGAAGTGGGGCAGGGAGCTGCTGAGCTACAAGGGGACCAAAGAGGGATACACACAAAACCACAAGTCAGATGCGCACACACATGCATGCCCACACCCTAGGCTATTCTTTGGTTTCTGTCATCACCAAGCGGCACAGCTGGGATATGTGGATGGCAGCAGCAGCAGCAGGGGCTGCATGTGGTGACAGGGGAGTGCTCCTTGTATGCTTCTGGGCTCCCTTCTACTACTACCAATGCCACCACCCTGGTGCCCTAGGTAAGCAGTGACAGCAGCCAAAGACCAGTGTGTACGTGTGCACACACTGGAGTTGGGGTGATGTATGTGTGTATGTATACTGAGGCTGTGCATGTGTGTGTGTGTTGATGCTGGGGGCCTGCGTGCAGAAAGGGCAGAAGCAAACTTGCCAGCTTCTAGGTATGTCCCTGCTCAGGCCTCTGGTGGCAGCACAAAGCTGTGGTCTGACAAAGGGTTTTAACCCTGAAGCTGACACTCTTCCAGCACATGCTAACTTTAACAGGGACTGATATTCATTAAAGTTAGCAGTTGCTAATTGTAACATTTAAGCACACCCTCTAGACAAAGCTTTGACTGGGATGATCTAGTTGGGGATGGTTCTGCTTTGAGCAGGGGTTGGACTAGTTGTAACCTCCTGAAGTCCCTTCCAGCCCTTATTTTCTATGATTCTGTAATTATTTGTAAGTAGTAGGCCCTAGAGTTAAGAATTCACTTAGGGCACTTGTACACATGACGTAATTGCCCTTTTTAGTGGTTTAATTGCCCTTTTATAGCAATTTAATTGCATCATGCGTTATACATGTGGTAGTGTATTTCAATTGAATTTTGTCACACTGTACATGCACGGTGGCGTATTGCACTGTAAATGACTGTTACACAGCAAACTAAAATACAGCCTGATGTCTTTTAGTTTGCAACTTAACAAATTGCAGTGATACATCCATCCCTGAGCCGTCCTGGGCTTCCAGCACTCCATGAACCATCCCCACCACCTTCTCTGGTACTGATAGCTGACTTCTAAGGAGGCATATTGGCCGATACAATCTGATTTCCAATACAGCTGCGTGCAGCTGGTAAGTCTGTTGTGGTGAAAGGGGAGGGGGGAGGAAGGGGCACGGTGGGGAGGCAGATCAAAGCCCCCCATGGTGAGGGAGGGAGTGGCCCAGCCGGGTCAGGGCAGGTGTGGGACAGAGCTGCAGCTCATGCAGGGGATGTGTTGGGAGGCTCCCACATCTGCTCCTGCCACTTGTCCATGAGGGCATGGACAGAGGGGGATGTGCCTCCAGATCTGTGCTGGGTAGGCCAGGCAGGCTGCAGCACTGCACTCAGGGTGGGCAGCAGCAGTGCTGGGAGGGGGCCTATGTAGGGGGCTACAGCCACCACAAATTTTGCCATAACCCCCTCCCAGTACTGCTGCCACCCACCCTGAATGCAGCACAGTGTGACCTCTGGCCCCAGCCTGCAACTGCCGCCTGCCCGGCCTATCCTCTGCAGATCCAGGGGCAGATGCCCCACCCTCTCTCGTACCTACCCGGACAAGCAGTGGGAGCCGCCCCCACTTCCCATGCCTCCCACATGAGCTGTGGCTCCATCCCGCACCCACCCCGCCCCAGCAAGGCAGCGCCTACCCCAGTCCCACTCCTTCCCTCACCGTGGGGGCATTGATCTACCCCCCACACCTCTTCCCTCCCTCCTCCCCTTTCACCACAACAGACTTACCAGGTGCACACAGCTCTCCATGCTGCTGGGCTGTGCTCCTCGCTTCTTGCATGCTGCTCTGTGGCTGCGCACATGCATAGGCATTTATCGGCCAAGTTATTGGCCACATTAGCCTGATTTCTGATATAGTGAATCTTCTTTATATCATTGCTGCAACCCTGGAGGTCTCTGGTCTCAGTGAAATTATCACTGGCTCTGTACAGAGAATAGGGCCTGACAGCCCTGCTCTTAGCACAGAGCTGCTGCAGCTTGATGAGACCGGAGAGGGAAGCAGTTTGGTATCATAGAGCTGTGGCAGCTCTGCGCTGAGAGCCAGGTTGCCAGGGCTTAAACCCGACAGCCCTGCTCACAATCCAGAGCTAGTGTGCCAGTTTCAGTGAGACTAGAGATACCCAGGGAAGCTGCTTCCCTGGGTCTCTCTGGTCTTACTGCAGCTGACATGTCAGTGGGCCTTTCTGCCCAGTTGGAGCAGTGAGCAGATCCTACTTTAGTCCTGCTTCTGCTCACCAAGCCCCTAGTTGCAAGTCTGATCTGTGCAAGCGAAGGGCAATCAGAGCAGGTTTTTCACCTTACCGTGTGACTGCTTTCCAATATAGTCACTAAGCAGAACAGCACTAAGCTGATTAACATTTGTTTGCCTTACAGTATAAGGTCTAAGGCCCTAAGTATCAGTGACTAGGAGCTACCAACTTTAAGCCCTTGCCTTAATGAAAGAATGGCCATCCTTTTTTGTAGTTGCTGTTCATGACTCAGATGAATTTCAGTCATAATTGGTATAAATAAGTGGGTCCTGAGGTAGGAGAATTTTAACTATTCCAATGTCTGTTAAAGATGTATATACGCATTTTTGAATGGGAGGGGTGGGAAGCTTTGTGGTTAGTTTGCAGCCATATCATGTCTGTCTTATTATGCACTGTTGTATTTGAGTAAAGGGATACATTCTTTTGTGTTAATTAAGCAATGCTTTAGGTTTTTCTTTTTTGCTGCAGTAGTTCTTCATAAAGGTTTAGTGCAGAAAATAATTTGAGGGTTGTATTTGATAAACAGGAAATGAGGGTGGTTGAAGAACAGAGAAGAAAAAGCTGTTGTCTGGGGGATATGTACAGGCATTACATTTAGATTGGGTTAGGTCGATCTAAATGCCGAAACATACAGGCATGCAGAGGGCTTTAATTGCCCCCAAAATGGTGTGCGCAATCTAAATTAGTTCACTTGAGTAAGTGTGCTACTTCAGGTTGATATTGGGTTAATCTGATCTATGAGGGGGTTAACTTGATCTTGCATGTGTTCCCAGTGCAACCCTGGGACTGGGAAAGCTCAACTGCTAGTTCCAGCCCTGGGGCTGTGCTGTTTCTACTTCCCTCCCCAGACCCACTAGCCCTCCTTGATTCTACCTGTCCCTTCCCCCCCACGCTGACCTACTTATATTGGGTTCCCTTCTTGGATCCTGGAAGCAGCAAACAGCTGTATGCGCTGCTCCCGGCAGCAGTGAACTGTTGTATGAATGGAGACTGAGTGTGATGAACACCTGAAAAATGAGGCCTGCTCTTCTTGCAAAGTTGAATATAGGTTAAATAAAAATATTGTGTATTCAGAGTGTGCTGTGGAAGTACTAGGGAGCTTCTCTGCTCCGGCTGTGTTCTACCTCATTCCTTCGCTTTATAATGTTTCACTAAACACTGCTCCGTGACATGAATGCCCTGGTTAAATCAGTCCAGTTTTGTGTGTGGATGACCCAGGCGGAAGCTAAGCTGATGTGATTAGTATACCCGTATATGCATATTTGCACACAAGTTTGTACCAGACCAACTAAATGGATTAATGTATTGTTCTGACACACTGTTGGTGCTGCCCCAAAAGTGAAAGAATGCTGGTCTTGCAAGAAAACTATTCTGTAAATAGTGGTAACACATTGGTCTAAAATGAGATTTTACTGATACGATAGATGTTAAGTACTTAGTCTGTGATTTATATTGTTATCAAATTTTGATGTGCTGGTATCTCATGGGTGCCTGTACATGTGTGCTTTATTGTGGTGTAGACTAATTAGCTCCGCAGTAAAGCATTACTGTCTACATGTGCACTGGTATTACGGTGCAGCAAACTAATTAACTCAGGGGACAGTACTGTTTTATGGTGGAATAATTTACTGCACTGAAACGCATGTGTACGTACTGATCATGGATGTCAGTTGTGCCTAGTTAGCTCAGCCAGCTGTGGGTCTGGTCTGCCCTGCTTCAAACTGCTGCTGTTCTAGTCACATGTGTAGAAGCTGCGCCTGGGAGCTATTTTCTCCAGCTCAAACTATTCCAGAGTTTATTGTTTCACATTAAACTCTGGCCCCAGCCTCCCCTACTCCACCTGAGGTAAGCTGCCATACATCGGAGGGCGTGTGGCACAAGTGTTCCCTGGGGACAACTAGTGGTGTCACAAGGTGTGCTGCTGCCAGTTGTCCCCAGGGAACTAAATGTCCATGCTCATGTGGACATGGCCAGTGCAGTCAAAATAGATTTGATCCATTCATTGGTGACCAAGCTTACTTTGATAGCAGATAGCATAGCCAGAGGTGTAACAAGGAATCTTTGTACCTGTGTGATGGCAGCTGGGAAGGCAGTGGGTGCCATTCTTGCACCACCTCTAAGTCACTACCCAGGGCTGGTGCCCTATTCATTAGTCCATAGTTTCACTACCGTGTATAGCTATAAGTGCTCTTACAAAAAATGAATTTGTACCTTGAATTTTTGTCATTAATCTTACATATGCATTCCTTTCTGTGAGATATCCAATTCTGCTGATTCTCTGAGTTATACAGCTACTGTTATTGCATTGTTTTGTTGTGTTTTGTTTTGTTTTTTATGTAAAACATCTTAATTGTAATGTTTCAGTTCCTTTGTAGTATGTAGTGTCAAAATTTGCATCACTGAAATAAAATAAAATAAGTGGAAAAATATTACAAGAATGATAAACCCATATCCAGCTGTTGTCAGAAAAATAATATTTCTTAACACTGAGAAACCTATACTTGAAATGTAGGTTTATTTGCATATATATAAATTATTTCCATGTTTTCTGTTGCTTGCTCTACGTATTTCTGTACAAAGGGAAATTATATTTTCCCCTTGTATTCCAGTTTAGGTAAATAAAACTGACATTTTGACATTGACAGACATTTCAAGGAATACATTTTCCTTCTCTGACATGCATTGCTCCTTGATTTTAATCTTGGCCAAGAAATAGCCACATTCCTCATGTGCCCCTTTCTCTCCTCAGGATACAAAGGAAATCTGCCTTTCAGGAAGTGGAGGACATCAGTTGTCAGTTTTCTAATACTCCATGGCATGACATACATTGTCAAGATGCAGGAATGTTTGCTTCAGGTCTAGAAGTTTTGGGCAGCAGTAAGCAGGAGGAGTATATTAGAAGCATAAAATTATTCTCGAGGTGTAGGGTAGAGTGACAAAAGGCTCAAAGGTGAGAAGTGAAGGAGGAGACAAGGGAAGCAAGGTACAAAAGAGATGGCACATGACATGGATTGAGCTGACAAGGAACAGGAAAGGAGATGCTTGGCATTGGTAGACCTATAGGAAGTTTTCAAATTTACTGAGTGGAGTTTGAACTTTTGTGTGGAAAGGACAGAGAGATAAAGACAAGGGTGTGACTGAGAAAGCATCTTCTTGAAATAGTGGGAAATACAATAATTTTAATTACAGAATTTGGAAAGATTGAAGGTGAAGAAAGAAAGTACTACAGTCGAAAGAAGAGTTTGGCCACAAACCGAAGGCTGAGGAAGGTGCTAGAGTTTTGATTGGAGGTCAAAGGAACTAGTGATGCAGAAAGATAAAAAAGCCTTCAGCTTTGCTGCTGCAAGATCTTTGGTAAACTTCACCTTTTTTTATAGTTGCTCTACAAAAACAGTTAGAACAGCCTAGTACAATTAAGAACTACTAATTCAGTTGCTGGTCACTGCCAGTAGTCTAATGAATCCAAGAAACCGAAGGCATATGGATAACGTTATTAAATTGCTAAAGCTAAAGTATTCAAGGTTAAAGCTGTTCCAGTTATGTTGGTACACATGTGCTTATTAACACTTATATTTCAGTTTGTTCTAAAAGATTGATTTCAGACTTTCAAGTATTTCTGAGATACTTTTACTTTGAATTAATTACAAAAAATAATCCTACCTTTCCCAGATACCTTGGTTTGGATTCTCCAATATGTTAATTAAAAGTAGTACACAGTGGAACAGTTTTCATTTGTCTTACCAACATTTCTTTCCTGTTTCATGTCATGCAGTTTCCTATAAAGGAATATATTTTTGTATTAGCATTATAATGTAGATGTCCAGAACTTGATTGCTTTCTTGATAAATTCACCTTCTGTCATTGAAATTACCAAATTATTATTGAGTTCCATTTTATCAGTGTCTGTTTTAAAGGTTCAGTAACTCAACAGTACTAATGTGGTATCCTTTACCTATTTTATTTTTTATTTTGGTATTTTTGCAAAGGTCTGCTTGATTTTGTTTTTAATTAGGATGTGAATAATGTAGTTTGCAGTAATAGTTACTCTTACATGTCACATAATTACACTTATGGAGTGTTTTTTATTTGTAGATCTTAAGGTACTAATCAAAGGTAGGTATCTTCTCCAGTTCACAGATTGGGAAAGTGGAGCACAGAGTAGCTGTGTGACATCCCATTTGTACTGAGTATGTCCACGCTGCAGTCACTGCTGTGATTGTAGGTCATGTAGTCATACCTGAGCTAGCATTAAATTAATCAATTCCGGTACTGTGCTAGTAGTGTACCACAGAGCTCAGCATGGACTAATCATCTGAGTATTTACTCAGCTTCTGAAGTAGATTTTACAGCCTATGTTGAGTTGCATGCTGCTGTGACTACACTTCCAGTGGTACCTATTTTAGAACTAGCTCTGATATATCTACATGACTACAGTCAAAGCAGCGAGTGTGATGTAGATATATCACTAGGGTACATCTGCACCCTGACAGTATCGTGCTGTAACAGAGTTGCTTTGAGCATGCCCCACATACATTTTCTTACTCTCATATTCCACATCCAGAAAGGTACTAACAAAAATACTCTGGGGTAGTTTACAGGAAGTACTCAAGTGCACCAAAGACTGAAGCCTTGAGAGCAGCATCCTTCTGTAGTGGCTCTAGAAAGCTTAACCTTTAGTATACTTGATAGTAATTCCCAGTAAAAATTCACCATCTCATTTTTGGGGTTAAGAAATGGGGTGGCAGAGTGTGCTAGGAAATGACTACAGGATAATCATGTCTTTAGTGACAAAGGAATAGAAACACCTGTTTTCTGGCTCTTGTGCATTGCCTCATCTTCTAGATAAGGGGGTGTAGTGGGATGAAATCAATCTACCAAAAACAAAATTATACAAGCAAATAATTATGTTTTACTAATCTTAATGTGAGAAACCTTTCAGAAGGTGAACTGTATTAATGTATATTTATAAAATTATAAATAGATTGAATAGTTTCTATGATCTATATAAATGTAGTTTGCTTCTTTAAAATCTATACACAAGGCCTCAAATCCCAAATAATAATTATAGTGTGTGGTAAGCAGAAGAACTCCCAGTAAAGACTTCACAAAGCATCAGTTTGTCCATGATACCTCACTTCAGGGTTGTTATTAATATCATACTTTTACTTCATGTCCAGACTAGTTTTGAAAAATGCAAGCAATGGGAATTCAACCACATTTCCAAGGGCATAGTTCCCAGGCTGTGCACACAGAAATTACTGTAGCTTGCCTAAATGAATGCTATTCTGTTGAATAAATTATAGAAGATTTGCCTGAGTTTGTTTGTTTGTTTGTTTTTTGGGTTTGTTTGTTTTTTTACCTGATTAGTTAATGTGATTTTGAGTGATTTAAAATGCATCACTGATGGTGGTCTGTATTAGGCTCAAGGCCAATCCCCCAAAAAAAAAAAAAAATACTGTTAACATGCTTTAACATGCTCCTGGAGTGTCATTGTTACATTACTGAATTTATGAATGAGGAAAATATCAGGCTTAAACTGAAACATTAGTATGGCATTTCTGGTAGCAAATAGCTACATTTATTTCTGAATTGTATGCAGTGATTTTTTTCCTGTCTCTGTTTCATAACAGAAATCAAGGACCATTGCATAAAAAAAAAAAATAAAAGTGAAAAATAAATCGGGAGAACAGCATGTTTTTTATGCTAGTCACAGGCCAAAACAGGCTAGAAATAGTTTAGAAGATATCTTCATTTTTGTACTTACAACTTCTGCACAGAAGGGCTACTCTGTACCTGGAACATGTTGACCAAACAAGTTGTGTGTGTGTGAGGGAAAAGGAATTTTAAATTGAGGTGAAGTTTATGGCATTCCTAGGTATATATTTAAAATAGTACAGATTAAGTTTTCTTTAAAAAAAAATAAAGAAAAGAAAGAAAAGAAAAGAAAAGAAAGAAAGAAAAATCTCTCTTGGACTTATTCAGCCATTAGAAATCTTAACACACAGGCTAGGAAATTCCAAAGCAGTCTAAAGAACATATCATGTAATGTTGTATACCTTATATTATGAAAAATATATAATGGATATTAAGAATCTACAGTAAATAAACTTTATTATTGCATGTACATGTCTTCATGTACAATTGTATATAGGATCATAGGAAAGTAGGGCTGGAAAGGGACCTCATAACGTCATTTAGTCCAGCTCTGTAGACAAACCAAAGTAGGATCATCTCTGACTAGACCATCCCAGCCAAGTGTCTGTGTAATCTGCTCTTTTCCAGGAATAGAGATTCCACAATTTCTCTACATAGCCTCTTCTAGTGCTTGACCACTTTCATAGCTGGAAAGTTCTTCCTATTCTCCATGCTCTAGGTTGATGATTTTGCTGGTGTATGCACCACCCCACTGCACAGCTGATTCCCTGAGTTTGCCAAGCTAGTCTTGAACATGGTGTTGAGGATACTCACTGTTCTTTGGGACTTCAACATCTACACTGAGGCTTCCTCTTCAGGATTGGAGCTAGACTTTATGGCCTCCCTGTCAATGATGTAGCTGTCCTGGATAGTAACTGGGCAACCCCATGAAGTGTTGGCACATGTTGGACATGTTTTGCACTGCTTGACTTGCAGAATCGGGGGAATAGGACACCATTTATGCAGTTCATCCTCCCTTTGTCATTCAGGTTTGCAGCCTTGAAGTGTTTCTGAAATCTCTGGTGCACCTAGATCTACAGGTGGAAGTGGTGGTTAGGAGCATCTTTCACTTCATTTGGTGAGAAGGCTGCAACCGTTCCTTTGAGATTTAGATCTGGCTACCATCATAACCTTGAGGCTAATATACTACAATGCTTTTTTATGCAGGCAGACCTTAAAGATGGTCTGGAAGCTTCAGCTGGTACAGAGCATGACAACCCACCTTTTGACAGGAGTGAGCTGGTCATTAGAAGCAAGTAACTCAAGTACTTCTGACTCTGCATTGGCTCCCAGTAGCTTTCTGGACACGGTTCAAGGTTCTGGGTTTGACCTATGAGATCCTAAATGGTTTGCGTCCAATATATCTAAAGGACCACCTTTTCTCTTACCCTTCCATGATCCCTAATGTCAGCCGTGAGCAATCTCCTGTAAGTACCATTAATATACTAAGCCTTCTTGGCAAAAAATCATGGGAGGTCATTTTTAGCAGTTGTTCCTCAGGTCTGGAGCTCCCTACCTCCTTTGAGGCTCACCAGAGCCTGAGCCTGGGCATTTTTCAGAAGCACCTTCCTATTTGGCCAGGCATCTAGCAAACAAAGCCAGACTGAAATATTTTTTTAGGGGATGGGGTTTCCTTTTTATGTGGATGTTCTAGTTACCCTTTAAGTTGTTTCGTTTTCTTACTGTTTTCCTGTTCTTTCAGTTATTCTGTTCTCTTACTGTAAGTCCTGCTGAGCATTGGTTGGGAAGGGTGGTGTATACATTGAATAAATAAAATTAAATAAATAATCTCCAAAATAAATTTCCTCTGCTGCAGTTTGAGGCCATTGCTCCTAGTCCTGTATGTATTTAAAGGACTGCCTATAGCCACAGAAAAAGGTCTCTCTTTCCCCTTTATAATTTCCCTTTAGGTATTTGAAGAGTGTTATCAAATCCCTACTCTTCTCCAAATGCAATGTCTAGTTTTTTCCACTCTTTTTCTCATAAATCATGTTTCCCAGGCCTCTAGCCATTTTAGTCTCTCTCTTTCTAATCTCTCTATCTTCTTCTAGAAGTATGGGGCCCAAAACTGGACACACTATTCTATTTGGCCCTGGTTAGGTCATACCTAGGGCCTTTTATGACAACTGACACTCTTA
The DNA here is from genome assembly GCF_000455745.1 of Alligator sinensis. Lineage (NCBI taxonomy): Eukaryota > Metazoa > Chordata > Crocodylia > Alligatoridae > Alligator > Alligator sinensis. The sequence continues at coordinate 309,095 of NW_005842888.1, forward strand.
TTAATAGAGTTCAAAATACTGTTTGCTTTTTTGCAACAAAAACACTGTGAATTCTGCAGTTTATAGTTTGCTGCAACCCCTGTTTTTCTTTGCAGTACTACAGTCTAGCCAATCATTTCCCTAGTCTGGAGTTGTACATTCAGTTATTCCATCCAAATGCAGAATTTTGTGTCTGTCCTTGATTACTTTCATTTGATTTGATTTTGGACTTTTTCTCCAATTCACCTAGGTCATTCTGAATCCTAGCCATACCACTCAACAGTGCAAACCCATTGGAACAAAAAGGTGAATGAAACAAACAGGATCACAGTGTGACAAACTGCCAATAATTTATTCTGATAAATTAAAAGCATTGAAATCCATTTCTATTTGGTATATTTTCAGAAGGGATCAGAAACCTTGTTTCTCATTTCCTTGCTTAGTGCTCTAACCATTCTACCGAAGTGTCAGGCATTCTGTTGCTTTCTCTCTTAACTATATGGTACATGAGCTCCTGGAAGTAGGGTGAAATTTGCTTTTATCTTTTATTCTGTTGCTTGATTGTTAGGGTGCCCATTACAAGACATGGAAAATGTATTTTTTCAGACTGAGGAGGTCTAGAACTTGTGTCTGATTTCCTGGGCTGGTGATCTAACAACTCTCCCTGTTTTTCCTTAGTCTTGGTCTATCACTGAAAGCTTGAAAAAGATAATTATTAGAGAGAAAGAGTATAATATAATTCACCCTTTATCTCAGGTCTTTCACTTGAAGCCCATTTAAAGGGTATTCCCAAACCCTGTATTTGTCACAGACAGTTTTATTTGCCATGCAGCCCTCTATCATTATCTGGGTTTGGGGCTTGATTTGGTGATCGTAATATCCTATTTCCTCTCAGGAAATTAGGAGCACCTATGAAGCTAGTAAAAAAGCCATTCAGTGAATGAATAGTGCTATGTCCGATGATGCTGCGGGTCTTTTTTACCAGGTATGGAGACTAAGACATGGTTGTCCTTAACTATAAGCAAGTATATTGATCCCTAACAGATACAATTCTAAATGAGAAATAAAGCATTTTCATCAGTTATAATTTTAATATGGCAGCCAGTGAAAGTGGATGCTCACCACCCCAAGATATTGTGAACATGACTTCTCTGGTTGATCAGGCTTTGAAGGAGGCTTCGAAAATAACTTTTCTGATTGGTTGGTTTTCTTAATACCCTCAAGCAAAAGTATTCTTCATCCTCCTTTTTGGCAAAGGCAAACTCATCTTTTCTGCTCAAAATCTCCTTACTAAGAAGAAACCAAACCTTAACCCATGTTCCATGCTTCCTTTCACAAAGAAGATCTAATAGTACTTTTTGTTTTTGGTCAGTACTCTAAATTCTCATGAAAATTATTGGATTTTTTTAATGTGTCTTCATTAATGTAAGCAGTGTAGAGGATTTGGAATATGAAAAGTTGGGTCTTTCTTACTGGTTGTGGGGTGAATGGACACAGATTTTAAAAAGCCCCACTGTTGTGCTGTTTTTGTTTACATCATGATGAAAGTTTTTCAATGAATATAGTACAGTTTCAATTAACTTCTGGATCAGATGGCTGAGTAATACTCTGCATTAAAAGGTTCAACATTAATTTATGTGTTTAAAATGGGGTTAAACCATCAAACTTGTAAATAATGCTGTAAAGAAGCAGATGTTTTAGAAGGAGCTTGACTGAAATTTATGGAAAACAGTAGTATATATTAAACTCCTAGAGTAAAACTGTATACGATATGGTTTGCTGCTGATTTTGCTGTCTATCTTATTTAAGGATCAGAATGATGTGTCAGTTTTAAATAAAGATTAGGAAAGAAATCGTATAATCTAACAAAAGCACACCAAAAGCACTGCATAAGTATTGCCCTTCAAGTATTCAAGAGTTTGGGTATTAAACTTATATAAATTCATTGAAGCTTTCTCTGGAATTGCTTAGAAATTACCCTGTTAGCAAGAATTATCTTTTTAAATGTGTGAAGATTCTGACTCCATCTCTTTCATAGTGGAAATCTGACCTGAAGGTCCAATCTCTATACTGAAATTGGTTGGGGGGAAAAACCACCATTTTTTTTCTTTTATTTTGTGTACAGTATTTTCCTTTATACAAGTCACCTTCTACATGTTACAGGTATCACAAAATTAACTGGTCAATGTTACAATTATCTGAAGAACTGCTATACATACAAAGGACCTGGCACACCATAGAAAGCACCAACCAGCTATAAAGTTAAACCTAAAAAATGAGCACTAACTTCAAAGCTGGTTGCTATTGATAGCATGTATAGCAGGGTCTCCCCTGTGGCTGGGAGCCCTATCAGATGATGAGGCTCCCAGCTGCGGGGGTATACCATGTCTAGCTGGGGCTGACAGTCCCACAGCTATGGGGACTTTCAGCCCCAGCAGCTACCAACTGAGGGTCTTGGCAGCACAGGGACCCAGAGGCCTGTAGCTATGGATGCTGGGCACTAGCACCCAGCTGAGTCATGGCAGCTGAGGGACATGGCAATTGGGGAACAGTGGCTGTAGCAATCTCCAAGGTTTAGGGGTATGTGAAGCCCTTGGACCTAGGGAGTTCACAACAACTACAATTCCCTGAACCCTGGGGGTACATGAGGTACCTCCGCAGATGGGAGTCCCTCAACTGAAGGGACTCCCAGCCATTGAAACTTGCTGGCAATAAAGTGAGATGGGATCTAATGTGTGATCCCAGAAGATTGCTTCCTGCCATGCACATGTGGCATAGCAGGTGGCATGATTGTGTGGACTGCACCTTAGATCCCATTGCTCCTTTAATTGTACATGTAAAGGTGGCCTAAACGTCATTAAGTAGTGAAGGTTCTTTGACTTTTGCTGCTGTTCATGCTACCTTGGCTTTCCAGTGGAAGACAGATCAGTGATAAGGAATTGGAGTATATTTTTCAAGAGATACATATTATTTGAATACAGACACAAGTCCTAGAGCAGTCATAGTCATAATAGCATGCAACCTAACCCTTCTTACAAGAATCTTAGACCAACGTGAATGCTTAGTTCCAAGGAAAGAACTCCAAGAATTAACCTGAATCAGAGGCAAATGCATAGAGAAAATTCTACTGCTCTTTGCATAGCTCCTTTTACCCAGAAACTTTCAGAACAAAACTTCAGAGCAGCATAGCATTTCTTCCCAAGACCAGACATTTTCTTGCATATATATCTAGTCCTGCCATGCAAACTAAAGATACTATTTGTAAAGTACCTCATTAGTGTTTTATTAGAAGATAAGGTTTGAGATTTTTTTCCCCCCTAAGGCTGAGTCTGGGGAAAAGTACTGTATTGCCTTCTAGCCTGTGATAAGTATAATTGCTGTCTGGGCACATAAATATGTAAGGTTTAAGGCTGTATGAATAATTGACTTTTTAGTTTTGTGGCTAAAATGAAAAATAAAATGAAGTGCTTTGGGTCAACCCCAAATCCAACTCTGTTTGGAATTTTCCAAAATGCATTGTTTCCAGTCATTTTTAAAAAAAAGCAGAAAGCTAGATTCCCTAGGGGATTTATGGCATTGATAAAACCAGTGAAGAGGAGAAGGAAGAGTTATTACTTCCACCTCTCTTTATGTCAGTGCATTGATTTACTCACTAGAAATGTGGGAGACCCAGCCTCAGACCCCTTACCCCCCTCCACCCCTGTTTTTAATATGAATGCAGATATTTCTGTTCCTGGTTTTCATTGAAACCAGGTCATTTTGTACAATGTTTTCTCTGTAGTTTTCCTCTTAAAGAGGTCTTTCCTCTCATGCTCCCTTCTCTTCTCCTTTTCCTTACTGCTTTCCTCCTTTTTTAACGTGGAACATTTTGGGGTAGGTCATTCTCAACTGCATCTATTGAATATATTTCACTTTGCATACAGTATTTTGCAGAGAAGGGAGAATGACGTGACCATGGAGTAAGAGCTATTTTCAGTGTACATGAGCTACTTTCTCCCTCCTCCCTGGTAGGGAAGGGACATCATTCTTAGTTCCTGAAGAATGTCTGTGCAGTCTTGGGCAACTCTGTACCTGGAATGTCCCAATACTACCCCCAAATATCCTGGTAGTTCCTTGAACAGGTTGGGGAGGAGTGGGGAAAAGGGAGGACATGCTGCTGCACAGACAACCTCAGAATTTTTATGGGATTCTTCTGCAACTTCTCCATGGCTTTCAATATACCATTGCATCTGTCAGTTTCCTTTTTGTGCTCTTTCTTTTAACCACTCTTTACTATATTTCCCAATCTTTGTTAACATCGCCCTTCTACACTTTTTCCCCAAGTATTTCAAACTACCATTCTTAGGTGACTACTTGTCTTCTGTCTGACCTCTCCCTTTTCTCTTAGCCACCTCTTTCCGCACAAAATATGTGCCGATTACTTCTAAGAAAAAATGTACAAGATATTATACAACCTCCCTTACCTTTTCTGTGCCCTCCTACAATTCATTCCTCTTCCTTCCCTATTTCAGCTGGAGAAGATTTTCATGTACTCTTCTCTAATCCCTCTGCTCACCCAATAATCCCCACCTATATCATTTTGTGATGTCTATTTTTGTTCCTCCTTTACTCTTTTGCTTAACTCACAATAGAAATAAGCTTTAGTTCTCCCATAAATCAAAAAGAAAATGAAACAAAAAACCAGAATAATCACTGCCTTTGGTCTTAATGCCTCTTCTTGTCTCAAAGCCCATTTAACATACTACTTTCAAACACTTTCTGAAGATCCTCTCTGCAACTCAGTCCTCCATTCTCTCAAGTCTGGCTTCTGCACCTTGTGCTCCCCAGATAGTGCTCTTACTGAAGTCTCTGACTGCTTCATAACAGAATCTTCACCAATACAATATCCTAATTCTTCTTGACCTCAACAAAACTGTTCCTGTTCTCCTTTTCTTTCCCTTCCTCCCCTCCTCCCCCCAACCACTCTTGGCTCTTCTCAGGTACTTAATTTCCACTTCTGAATCTTGCTGTTGGTGTGTTTCATGTTTTCTGAAGTTCAATTTCCTGAGGTACCTAGTTCTAATTTGCAGAAGTGCTAAATCCTCATAACTCCTACTGAAGCCAGTGAGACCTGTCTTCTGAACAAATGAGCTGCTTTGAAATGCTAAGCCCTCTAAAATTTCAGGATCTAGGCATCTGGAAATGAACTCTGGAAAATGAATATACACTTTTGACCTTAATGTGTCACGCTCACTTCCCCATTCTGCAAAATGGGAATAATACCCGCTTTTCTCAAAGCAATGTGTATGGAAAAAATCCACTGTTTCTGAAGTGTTCAGAAACTACAGTGATGAGAATCTTAGAAAATTCTATAAGAATTGCTTTTGAATGCCGTTTTGCAAATAATGCTTGGGGCACACATTAAACAATGAGGCCAGAACAAAATACCTGAAAAGCCATGAATTTAGCAAGCCCTGTCCATCCCCCTCAAAAAAAGTATAGTACCTTCTATTTGGAGACAATCACAGGTCACATACAGAAACGAATGTCTTTAACACCAACAGTATTCAAGTGAATTACTAAACGTCATTTTTGCTTTGTCTCAAAAACTTTTAACATAAAAATTAATTGACGTGATTTTCTTTTAATATCATACACTGCGAATATGTGGCTGTGTACCTTTTAAACATATATTTTAAAATTTAAGTTACATAATGGCTAAGTACACACATGCAAAAAGTCCAATGCAGAATCGATCCAGTCTACATGGGTTTCTCTAAGATATATAGATAGGAGTGGGAGCTAATGGAACATACGTTTGTGCTTTGGTGGTGGGGGGATTATGCAGATGCCTTCATGGGCCGAGGCCAGAAGGCAGGGGACACTCCAGCATGCCTCCCAGCATGTCAGAGATTTCTGAAGGCAACTGATCACAGCCAAGCAGGGGCCATCCCTGATTGGCTGTCAGGCAGATGCCCCAAACCCTCTGCTGTCACCATGGACCCTCCCCTGTGTCCAGCCCTAGGCTTCTAGAGTGGGTTACTATGGCATACCCTGCAGCCCAGCCACTACTGGCAGCAGGCACCCAGTGTGATTCCTGAAGTTGCTCCAGGCCATTCTCTGGAGCTCCAAAGGCTGGGAGATGACAGCTGCCATCGTCTCCCAGCCTCAGGGCTGCATGAAACCCCCCCGCATTGGGAGACTGCAGTAGCTGTGATATCCTAGTCCCTAGGCTTTCATTCAACCCTGGGGTTAGGAGATTATGGCAGCTGTGGTCTCCAAACAGTGGGGGTTTCACACAGCCCCAAGGCTGGTATATTGTGGTAGCTGTGATCTCCCAGGTGCAGGGGTTTCATGCAGCCTGGAGGCTTAGAGATCAAACCATCTGCATCTCCCAGCCAGGGGCACTCTATGCCCCAGAAGCTGCCAACTCTGGGTGCTGGTAGAACCCTGCAGCTGCTAGGTCCCAGAGTGCCATAGCTGTGGACACTGGGTCCCAGCAACATGCCTCCCAGTGCTGGGATCAATCTGGGTCCCGAAAGTTACAGGACATGGATGCGACCTCTCAGTCCCAGGGGTATATGAAAACTCAGGGGCTGGGAGATTGCAGCTACTGCAGTGTCGCAGCCCCAGGGGTTTCATGCAGGCCTGAGGCTTAGAAACCATGTGATCTTCCTTGGAGCTCCTGTGAACAGCGTGGTGTGAGTAGTGAAATCATGCTGGGTGCCTGCTGCCAGGTACCTGCCATTCCACGGAGCTCTGAGGGGCCTGATCCTTGCTACTAAGGGGCCTCCTTCCCCTCCCCCCCCCACCCCAAAGAGGGACATTGTATAAAGGTAGAAAATTCCTGAGCTAGAGAAGCTCTCTTCCCTACCCCCACCTGCCTGCAGTTGACATCTCAGATCAGCCAAGCACAGACAAGGCTAGCAAGCTACCCTATGAGGGCATGTCAGTTGGGGCCTTCAAAGCAGTCTGGGATGCTGAGGACTGCAACCAACTTGAATTGGGAAGGAATCTGGTACTGAAGATGGGTAGACCTATTTAAGCAAAATCAGTTAAGTCTGATACTACATCCATCCAGGTCTGTCAGACTGGCTTCTGCTGTTTTTAACCCGTCTCTGTGCTCCAAACTTCTATCCTTTTATGGGTATAGACTAGTTTCCAACCACTTAAACCAAAAAACGTGTGGTATCTGCACCTGCCCAATATGTTAATGGTAGGCGTGCACTGATAAAGACTTTTTTGGCTGATATCAATAGCTGATTATTAACCAGCCATATCGGCCAATACTGATCTGTTAGCTGATTTACAGGAATGCAGCCTGGCAGCTTGGAGAGTAGTTTCCGAGTAGCCGCCCGGGCGCCTGGTGGGGTGGGCCCCTGCCAGTAAATCGGGGGGGGGGGGCAGATTGAGGTCCCCATGGGGAGGAAGGGAGGGAATGGGGCTGTTGCAGGCGCAGTGAATATGACCCAGGGATGGGAATGGGATGGAGCAGTGGGTGGCGCCTCCAGGGCGGGGGAGGGGGGTGGCTCCCTGCCTCTGCACACACTCCTGAGGGAGGCATGGGGGGCATGTGCCCCCCCCCGAATTTTGCATGGTATAAGGGTGGGGTGCCCTTTGCGGGCTCAGGGGCTGGGGCTGTGCCAGCCTCTTCCTACTTGGGGTGGGCTGGGTTCAACTGTGTGTGGCAGACAGTAGCAGTACTTGGATGGATAGCTATGGGGGAGCTACAATTAATTTTGGGGTGGCTGTAGCCCCCCCAAGTCCCTCCCTCAGCACAGCCCACTCTGCTCCACTGCCTTTCTCTCAGGAGCCATGTTGCATGAGCAGAATGCCCTGAGCAGGGGCAGCACTATGGAGGCTTGGGGGCTACAGTCCCCCCAAGATTCCCAAAAGCTCCCCCTTCCCAGCACCGCCACTGCTACTGCCTGCGCTGCACAGCTGAGCCCACCCCACCCCTGATGGGAAGAGGTTGGCACAGTCCTTGGCCCCGAGCCTGCAGCAGACAGCCCACCCTCACCCCGCACACAAATCTGGGGGGGGGGGAAAACAATGCCTCCCATCCCTCTCCTAGGGGTGTGCGCAGTGGCGGGGAGCTGCCCCCACTCCTGTGTCCCCCGGGGGCCGCCCATGGCTCTGTCCTACTCCCGGTCCTAGGGTCACATTCACTGTCCTGGCTAGGCAGCCCCTGACTCTGCCCCACTCCCTCCTTCACTGTGGGGGCCTCGAGCTGCCTTCCCATGCCACTCCTCCCCCTTCCCCAGACTTACCAGCTGGATGCTGCTCTCCATGCTGCTGGGCTGCATTCCTGGCCACGTGCATGCTACAGATGCATGCATGTGCACAACATTTATCAGTGACATTGACTACACAGGTCAAAAAAGGCAATGGCCAATGATGTTAATTTTTTTTTTGTCGGTATTGATTCAATAAACCACCAATATATCGATGTACCTCTAGTTAATGGCAACTTGAGTAGGAAAGTAATGCAACTAAGCCTGTAAATTAAATATCATAATTGTAAAAATTATGTTAGTTCAATTTTACATCTTATAATAGCACATTACAGTGGTGTTTCTGCTTTCTGCCATGAAGCATTTAGAAAATATATGCTGTTTAATGTATCTCCTTTTTTTCCCTCTCATTTCAGTGGATTAAAAGGACAACTTGTGCCTTTCTGTGAAACCAGACTAGGACATTCATTTATTTTAAAAATTAAAAATCAGGTGTTTACCATACGTCTTCTAAGCTATCAAATTATCCCCTTAAAATATTTATCAATACATGTAATACTTAATTTTTTTAATTATTTCATATCTAACATCCTAGTGGGCAATAATTATGAGTGAACATGTGCTTGCATGGATGACGTGGACTTCTTTGAAATAACAGGTTCAGATGTATAGGATTGAATTTAAGGTTATGATTTTAGAGGAAGCTTCAAAAGGGAGCAAAATTAATTTCATGCTTTCCTACAAACTATAGTACATTTCATCAGAGGAAACTTATGTAAATAGAGTAGGATTAGTCAATTTATGTTTACTTATTTCAAACCAGTGTACTGGTATTTCAGTCAATGGTCTTAACATATATATATATAAACACACTTATAAAGCTAAGTATGCTTAGCTAGTAAACTTTATTTAAAAGTTTTCCTTACAAAACAGAACTAAAACTGAGGTAGAAAAGCAGTCTTTTGATCAGTCAGAGCTTCTCATTTTCCTGTCTCTGCATCACCAGATAATTTCTCTCCTACCTATAGAATTTCTCTACCTACGTACAGAAGTTTGTTGTTTGTGTGTTTAGGTATTCAGGATTATTGGCCTCTCAACTGAAGAGTAAGAAAACTGCTCTTCAGTTCCTCTGCTTCTCTAATTAGTTCTCAGAGGGGGAAAAAAAAAAAAGAAGAAAAGAGAAAGAAAAATCAAGAGTAGTGATGGCTGGAGAACTCAAAAATCAAAACTCAAAGATTACTGCTTACCTTTTCTCCACATCATAGCCTGTATCATCTATTCATACAATCATTTTTACACAACACCAAATAAGAAAAAAAAAAAAAGATTTTCAAGCATTTTTCCCCTTTCAAGATTTTGACTAAAATTGTTTAGATGCCAGATTTGGAAGGAAGGAAACCTAGTGATTCTGGTGTTTTTGTTTGCTTATCATTACTCTCCTAAAGGGACTGGAATATCTTACTGTTTTTAAGGTGTGCATTCCTGTAAACTGCAGATTGATCTCCAGTTGTTAATGTGTACTAGTAAATGTGAAGAGGAGAAAGCTACATTAGCTTTATCAAGACCTTTAGCTCGATCTGATTTTAACCACAATGAAAACACATTTGCCACTGCTTTTATTTCCAGACAATCCACCCAAGGTATTGCTAGTGGATTCCTATCTAAATTCTATCAAGAACAAAACCAAATCTTGTTGCAATTTTAAAATACAATACAATCAGTGGATTTAGTCACTGTGATATACAGTACTGTTTTTTTGGAAAATGATCTAGGGAAATAAGACTCTTATCCGTGACCCAAAACTTAAAACATTAGGTTTTGTCTGTACCATATATACCAAGCTGAAATAAACTGAGCTCGCTACTATCTGCTTGCTTTCTTTCATTGTGAGCTTCTGTAAGCCCAACTCAAGAAATACTGTTCCATCACAAGAAATGCTTGAAAAATACCATGTCTATGTATATTTCATGTAAGACAATTTCCATACATAAAAGAAAAACAGCATTGATTCACTACTTTGGTATTGGATTTTGGTAAGCCTTCAGGGTAATTATAGCACAGTACAAAATAAAATGCTGGTGCTTTAATTAACAAGAAAGCAAATATGACATTGTCAAGCCCTTCTGCTTTTTAAAAATTTTATTATGGCAGCTTAACTCAAATATGGTCAAGGTGGAAAAGACTGATGGAATATAATCTGTTAAAAATGTTCTTGTACTTATTCAAAATCAGTATAGCTACTTATATTTTTAAACTAAGCAGGAGCAGGATGGTGGGGGGGGGCAATAAGCAGGGATCTGGAGTGCTTGGGTGGGGGCAGTGGGCCTAATCCAGGCCAGTAGAGGAGAGGGGCAAGTGGGATGGTTACACTAAGGTGTAACGCAGAGTGGCTACACCATAGTGCAACACGAGCTGGGTAATATATATTGGACATAATCCTGCCCTGGAATGGCATAACTATAAGCCACATAGCAAGTGCTTAAAACCAATTTCAAGTTTTAACATGTGGACAATCCAGGAATTAAGATTTCTAGGAGCCACCCAAATTTACTGTGTAACAAGGCCCTTAAATACCTAGTGGTTGAGAGAGAATTTGGCCTGGAGTTTCTGCTACGTTTCTAAATTTTGGGATGCCATAGAATATGGATTTATATTTTTTCTTTTCAAGCATATATCTCATAATTTTGGACAGTGGGTTAACTGCAGCTATTTCCCATTTGATTAGTGCTGTATGATTGCTTCAATGTTTTCTTTATATTTTGGAAAATATTAAGGAAATAAAAAAAATACTTATTGATAGATAACTGCCATAGCAAAAGGACATACTAAAGCAAATAGGGATTGAATATTGTAAATATATTTTGTTCATTGAGCCAAGAATCTCAATGAGCAGGGGAATTTCTCATTTGCTGGAAAATTAGAAAAAACAGTTTCAGTCTAATTCATTTCTGAAATATAACTATAGATAAAATAGTTTCCTGCAAACAAAATGTTTTTTCCCCTTCTAGCTGTACTTATGCTTTTATTGGGCTCTTAATGTGTCTTTTTAACTATGTTAAAGTACAGTCAGCTGCAAATTGGTGATCTCTTGCTAGAAACAAGCATTGGAAGAGCAGTAAAGCAAAGTGCTTAAGAGTTTTATACACAGCTATATACAAAAACTATTTGTGGCATAATTGTTGTGGGCTGTCATTTCTTATCAAGCTCCAATATAAAGGTCTGGTCTTTCCAGGCTTCATGTACTTGTCTTGTTCTTTACAAGATTGACATTTAGCTTTACAGGGAAGTCTGGTAAATTATGAGTAATCAATCTGCTTTTTAAAAATTTCACTGTAATATTTCTTCTATTAACTTTTTTTTTCTTGATTTTTCTTGGATTGTGTCATGACCTACATGTTCTAAAAATGTTTTAATGTTCAAAATTATTTTAGTGATTCTGTGACTGAGCTAGCCAAATTATTCTCTTGTCCTGCAAACGAATTATAGTAAATTATAGTCTTTCAGAACATAAAGACTGTAATAATTCTGACAGCATTATGAGAGAAATAATGGATCATTTATTACCAGATAACTTTTGCTTTCAGTGAGAAAAATATAAACTCTGCTATTTTTCTTACCAGCTTAAGAGTGAATAAAAGTGTTTTGGAAAAAAAAAAAAAGAAACCTAGCCCAGTATTCTTTTTTTTCTTCTAAGTATCATGGATCCCATTAGCACAGATCTAATAATTTGGAACAATAACTTATATACAGGAGAGATGACCAAGTCACTTTTCCCCATGTGCTAATAACATTTTAGTATTTTCAGTTATATGAACACAGGGGAAAAAAAGAGTCCAGATAACATCAATTTAAAAATCAGCCATGTATTCTTGTGAAAAAAAATATAATTTAATTTTTACCAAGGAAGGGTATCTGTTGGTAGAGATGGTCCTCTTATCTTAATGTTATATTTCATATGTCAGAAAATTTCAGCTATTCCCATGGAATCTCTCTCTAAATTGTTTGTCTTTCTGAAATGATCACATTTTGATATATGAATAAATGTCTGTTTTATGAGTATATGTTGTTAGATATTAAGGGCAAATCAAAATAATGAGAGATAATTAGATGTATTTGTATTTTCTAAATATAATATGTCCCTGTGTTCATGTGTGTGTATGTAATATCTCTTGTGTTCAGTGGTTAATTTAATTTTACAAAACTGAAAACACCCCTGTTTTCCCTCAAACTGAAAAGAATTGTATGTTGCTATCTATAGACTATATTGCAAATAATTTTGATTCCTTGGGGAAGAAGATAATTCCTGTTATATCATCCTTCTTTTAGGCTTTTCTTCCCTATTTCAGGTATATTATGAAGTACCTATCTGTGGTGGGTTCACATCCAAATAGCATATAATTTTTACCTTTAGCCAGAGAAGTGGCTAATGAAGACATTATAAATGGAGAATCGCATTCTTCATAGTAAAATTATTCCATTTAAAGGGAAGGTTCATGAAAATGTATTTACCTACATACAGACTTCATCAGATGGTAATGTTCTTCTGCAGAATGGGCCTCATAGCCTCAGCCTAGCAATTATCCCTCTGTGCTTAACCCAAGATAAGAGCTATGCAGCACTAGTAAGCAAAACATTATCTGCCAGTGTCTTGAAACTGACTTTCCCAAGAGAAATGCTCGTATTCCCCTCATGGTACGAATAGTATTTGACATAATGAAAAGGGCAGCATTCATTCCAGCTGTATAAGCAGTTATCTCTGCATCCAACTGGAAATGGGACACACATTTTTTATCACTATTTAATGGTCATGTGAGCTATTCAGTAAAGAAGCCCCCTATCAACATGTAATCCTTTTGCCAGGCATAGGTCAGCAGCAAGATGGGCTGGGTTCCTATTCTGGGGTACCCAGTGAGTTATTCCAGTGGATCAAGCCCTGCCCCTAGATATCTGGGAATACTAACATTCCCTGGAGTAGTATAAATCAACAAATACAAATTTATTACCAAAACAAACAAAGAAAAGAACAAAACTTTAAACACAACATGAATGTTATCTCTACAACTACAGTTCATAGGTTGAACCCCTTCAGAGATGCTTTAACCCAGCCCAAGCCAGTCTTGGTCTTGTGGCTCCCCAAAGGGTTAGTCCAGGTTCATGCCAGAGCTGTCTTACTATTGGGCTTAACCACAGAAAGCTTCTTGTAGTTGGTGGTTTGGTTGCGGTGCAAGGGGCCCCTTGCCACTCCTGAAAAAGTGGTAGAGTGCTGATCTTTGCTCCCCAGAGAGGTTGTGTGAGGAGGTGATTGCAGCTTCAGCCAGCATACACGCACCTGAAAACTTCTGGACTGGATTATACAGTCTGGTGAAACAGAAACTCAGAGAGGATCCAGGTTGATTACTGGCAACAGCTGGCCCCAGTCACATAGCTTGGCTAGAGCCAAGGACCTGCAAAAAAAAAAAAAAAACAACAACAAAAAAAAAAAAAAACAAGGGGGAAAGCCAGGCCTACCCTCTGGGCCTGGGCTGCAAGTAGTCTGGGCCATACAGTTCCACTGGAAGCAGAAGGTTACAAACCTCAACCCCAGCCCAAAGCTGGCAGAGTCCCAACCCTTGCCAGTCTAGCAGAATTAGAAACTCCAAGGTTTCAACCCTGTTGAAAATGCCAGGCCTAATACCTGGCAAGCCAGCCCAAGAAATCAAAACTCTCCTCCCCAGTATAATCCCTTAAAACCTCAGAAAAGGGGGAGAGAAGAATTCCCAGACACTCTCTCTCCTCTACCTGTTTCCCCCTTCTCTAGCTGCAGTTTTCTTTTCCCCTGGGAGGGTTTTTCCTCTGTTCAGCAGCTCATAGCAGCTTCTCTCTCCTCTGAACCAGATTAAATGACCATATATCCCTTAGTGTGACATCACTTTAGCCTCATCCAGACAGGGAATGCTGCACTTCAGTCTCTCTGTTAACCAATCTGCCTGAAGATGCTTCTGCTCCCCCTGGCCAGTCTTTCAGGCCAGAGGATTTTGCATATCTTATCCAGATATAAGGCCCCAGATTTCTGTCTGCAAATCCCATGGCCAGAACAACAGGGCCATCTTGCCACATGGCCAGACCATATGTTTTCTCCTTTAAGCAACAGGCCAGAGGAGAAAAGGGAAGGAGTTCCTGAACAACTGTCCCATTTAGAATATTTAAAAGACCTAGTAATGAGCTTCAGTTCCTCTTCTGATGGACAACATAGCACATTCCACAAGAGTAAAGGTAGCTTTTGTGGCCAGTCTTAGACCTGTTCTCAGTCAAGAAATTTCCAGGGTTGCTACACTGAACTGTAATACCACTACAGAATGTTACTCACTTAACCTACTAATATATTTAGAAGCTTTGTTTAGTACAGCAGCACCTCTGTTATTTTTATTTTTAATTCAGGCTCCATGTCTAATTATTGTCAAAATAAAGCACTGTTTATTAAACTGCCCCATCAGTAAAAATATGCAAGGGCCACTTGAAGAAGAAATGGAATTTATTCACTTGTAATTGAAGTTCTTTGGGATGGATTTTGACTTTTGACATTTCCTGCGCACTATCCCTGCTTCCTCAGTTTCTCAATTGCAATTATGTGGACCTCCTTACTTTTTATGATATCTTCTAAATTGAAGACTTAATAAATTATTTGAATATTATTTCATTGTAGCAGTTTGTGAAGGACCTATTTGCTATTGCTACCAGAAATCCTCATCTTACCCTGTGTAATGAAGTGTCAGGCAGCAAATGTCTTCTGCTTGTGGAATTAATGATTCTGAAATATAATGATAACCTTGAATTTTCTTATTCCCTGATACTATTATATATTTTCTTAATATATTAATTATATCTCATCCTCCTTTTCAAAACTGTATTACTTTACTACAAAATAAGCATATTTTAGGTTATTTGTATTTATGCAAATATCTATCACTGTAAGTTTAAGTTTATAATGTCATCAGTTGAAAGTTGACTTCATAAAAAGCCTTATTTTGCAAAACTGGCAGTGTGTGTGTGTGTGTGTGTGTGTGTGTGTGTGTGTGTGTGTGTGTGTGTGTGTGTGTGTGTGTGTGAGAGATTCATCAAAATGGACAAATGAGATGCAATGTTATTTACTTTGAGAATGCTAAAATCATTCAAATTGAAGTTCTGGTTCTGCAAATTCAAATATGAAATTTATTGTACAATTATTTTCATTATATAAACATAAGAATGAGAAGACGGTAAATTTCCTCTGAGTGACCGCAAACAGAAGGAGATGTGTATTTTTTTCCCCCTCCTGCACTCTAACTTTTATATCTAGTTCTCCATCTACTTTTCAAAAGGTGTGGGATGAAGAGATCTATAAAATGTCCTTCTCAACTCGCATGATGTTGCCCTACACCCATGTATCATTTTCCTATCTAAATAGTAGAGAGCTCCTACTAGATTGCTCAACTCCTTTCTGTTGCCTAAAGTTCTCGCTGCATGGAAGCTTCATGGAACCATTTCACTTAAACATCGTACAGTCAACTTTAGGATGAGGAAGTCATGGAAGTTTTTATATGAACACCAGTGGGACTTCAGGAAACCCATTCTTTTAAAATTTTTGGTCTCCGACTGGTGTCCCACATCTGCTGCTAAATTTATGGAACCTAAAATGTAAAAGACAATGTCATCAGTCATTAGTTTTCAGAAGAGAGTTTCTGTTTTTCAAAAAAAAAAAATAGATGCAAACTAATCACTAAAATATAAGAGCTTCTATTGATGTTTTCTTTCATTAAAAAAATTATCTATAGCTCCCATCTTCATTTACCCAGTCCTGGGCTTTAAACCTTGTAGTACACTCAATTTTTTTCATGGCAAAAAGAATGTTTGACAATACCTTTAGAAAAAGTAAAACATTATGTAGTAAAAATTGTGTAAGAGTCTACTTTTTGAACATATAGTAAATAACTTATCAATAAAATTTGAATTAGTATGATTACACTAGATTTTAGGTTACAATATGTTAACTAATACCTATTTCTTTCCAGGATGGAGAAAAAGCTTATACAAGGTAAAAGATTGCACTATATAGAGTGAAGGTGTAGATGTAATGTAGGATGTATACAATAGACAAGGATATTTGTGATGCATATCTTTGAACTGCAGCAATGCAGTTGTTCAAATAAAAGATATCACACACAAAAATCCTTGCCATTAAAAATGGAAACATTTAAGGCGTATAAAACACCATTGATTACAACAGTAATCAGATTTTCTTGACTTTGAAAGGTTTTTTATTTTACTAATTTTTTTATTTGATTTTCACTGCTATTTTTAAGAGCTCATACAGCAGTAATTAAAACTTCTGGACTTCTCCCCTTCTCTTTATGGAATCTGTTACTACAGTTAATCATGGCTTTTCTATCCTGATGGCATTTTATTCTTAAACTGTAGATGCAAAGGTGAAAGGGGATATATTTGACCTTGGAGGCGTTGATTGCTGTTAATTTTTTTTTTTGTCAGTGTGACAGGGGGCTTCCTGGGGCCGAACTCTGTGGCCCACCCGCCTGTCACCATGACAGGGGGCCTACTCAGGGACGAGCTCTTCTTGGCCCGCCCACCTATCTCGCCCGCCACGCCTTTGATGATAATTGGTTCCATTAAGATGTCAATTAAGCGGGAGGCTGCCCATCTAGTGCCCCGATGCCAGGGGGCGCTCTGCGGCTCCGACCTCCCCTAATACCGCAGCCCAAACCTTGCAGATGGCATCTTGATGTTCATCTCCTCCGGCCCCCACGCTGGGCCCCAGAATCGTCCAAACAGGACCCCTCTATGATCCCTCCTGATCAGGCGGCCTCTCCGCCTTCATCCGGGCTACTAGCCCTCCCGCCTCTCGGGTGTGGTCCCCCCCAGGACCTTCAGCTAACTGGCCCTGGCCCACCTCCAGGCCAGTCGGGACCCCAGGCCCCTGGCTCTTGGACGTCCCTCGCGGTGGGCCCCTGGCCCTTTTGACCCTCTCTGGTCCTGGCCCCACCATAGGCCAGTCGAGGGTACTATCTCCTTCGGGCCGGGTCTCTAGTCCCTCGCTCTCTCTCAGGGTCCGCCCTCTGGGCCTCTCACAACACTGGCCCCCCGAGCCCCTCAAACAACACATGGGGTTACCCACCCAGTGGTGGGAGCTAGGGGTTAAGACGCCCCGACCCGCCTTTCACCGGGGTGATAACTGGCCTGGCATTTCGTGGGGGCTCCCACGCCACAGAGCCCCACCAGACCACCCACTCCCGGCAAGGTGCAGTTTCAGGTCATGCCCAGGACCAGGAGCCTCCTTACCAACACTTTCTTGCAGCTCCCCCTTACCTCCGGGTCGTTCACAGCAGCTCTACGGCCAGGCGATGTTGCTGCCTGGCCTCCAGCAGCCAAACTGCCCTGCTTATATAGGCAGCCTTGTGTCTAAAATGGCTGCCCTAATCAGGCACCTGGAGGCTGCCAGCTCCAGGCCCTTAAAGTGGCAGGCACACACATTGCACTGCCAGAGTTGGCATGCATTAAAGTATGATAATACAATTCCATCATACATACTGAATACTAAAAATAGGTATAGCTGTTTGTTATGCCCTGGGTACAATGATTTTTTAAAATTAATATGAACCCACAAGGTATAAAATTACATAAAAATGTGTAATGAAATATAATGATCAGCAAGGTATGCCCAGCGTTGCTATCAGCTGTAGTTGGATGCAGAGTTTCTAAAAGGGTGTAGGGAGCACCAGCCCATACTACAGGAGTGGCATCCTTCATTCCCAGCCTCCCAACTCCCCAGTGATGAGATGGGCAGACCACAACCTTGGAACAGCAGCCGGGGACTTTAAGACCTCTAATCAGGTAGGAATCACTCACCTACCCTTGGTACCCCTAGTGTCACTGTCCTGGCTGTTCCTGCTCTGGTCCTGCTGCTATGGAGAGTGGCTGCACTGGGAGCTGGGCTTGGCTGGGGACAACAGCAATGGTGGATGGGTTCCTTCTGCCCTGGTCCTGTGCCTGTGCTGGCGGGAAACACTCCGGGGACGGGGCATGTACGGAGAACTTGCTTGCTGCTACTGCTGCCCCAAGCTGAGCCCAGCTCCCCACGCAAAGTAGCTGGAGTGGGCAGGAGCAGCTCTTGAGCTTTTCCCAAATCCACATTAGCTAGGAACAGATGCTCCTGCTG
>NW_005842888.1:327496-396049 GCF_000455745.1 Alligator sinensis
TGCTGAACATGAAGGGAAAGGGTGATGGTGTTGAGAGGAGTGAATTTTTAACTGCTTTGGGGACTTGAAAAAAAAATCCCCAGCTGCAGCTTCTATGATGTGGGCCGAAAAAGGGGTTTGACCACACCACTGCACCCCTCTGCATCTGGTCTTATACTTTGGGGTGAACTGATATTTCTTTCTTCCTCTCCAAACTTAACTTCCTTACTTTCACTGAGTTCACAGTGTTGTATGTAGGACTGGTCTTAAGATTTTAGGTATTTTGAGTAAGTCGACTGTGTTTTCTCCCAATTCTACCAGCCTTACTTTGTGGAAAAATGTATATGCAGGTAGAGGATGAAAAGGGGGGCAGATGAATTATTCAGGTTGCTGATGGATTAAATTCCATATATAAGAAATGGAGACAGAAGCAGTTATGATGTTTGGAACAGTCCTGTCATCGTGTGTTCAAGAGAAGTTTTTTTCATTTGTTTTTTAAGTAGGCATTCTTTTTTTTTTCCCCCCCATAAGAAGGGCACACTATGTCCCTAGCAAAGAGAAACTTTGGCTGTCAAATGGGATTTTATTTTTCCTTTCCTCTTCTTTATCACTCTGGAACCCAAGTATCCAATAGCAATATGATTAGCATGTCCTCAGAATACTTAATCTATCCTTTTTAAAATATAGGATGTTTCATTCCATCCTTCAACTTTTAGGCTGTCCAACTGGGAAGTACAATAAAATGAATAAGAAATAAATGAAATGAACTATAAAAATGCTTCTTATCCTATTGTCTTTTAGTAATCCCTTTTTATCCTCCTATTCTCCTACTTTAGTTCTATCCTATTATACTCTATGCATTTCTCTATAATTTCTCCTACTATTTTCTCATTCTTTTTCTTCTTTCTCTTTCTTTCATAAGGAATATATCTGATCTTCAAATGATACTACTTATGAATTATTTCAACTATAATTATAAAAATTACCATATTTTTCTGAATTAAAACATAATTTTGTAAAATGAGCTTTTCCCCAAAGTTCTCAAGAACACGGAAAGACTGAAGGGTTAATAAAAGTTCATAACCTAGAAGATCTAAACAACCAATGAGCTTCAAAATAAATTATTTCCTAAAAAATTTTGAGATTTTAATAAACTCCCAAAGATAGTCTCTTAAAAAATTAGGCTAAAAAAGTTTGAACAGGTCTTAAAGGGGAAAAAATACAGAGCCCATCCATAATTAAACATTATCTCTGATATTTAAAAGAAAAATCTTTCTTTGTTAGGTAGACAGTCTTAAGATGTGCACCATTTGCTTAGACAGAAAGTTTGATGTTGATAGATTTCCTAATCCTGGGTTGTTATCCTCTCCATTTCAGGTTAGGGAAATGAAAATTTAATGTAATTTTGGTTTGATTCCATCATATCTTTTGTTACAAAAAGGTTTTATATTTACTAATCTTAAATTTTGTATATTTAGGAATGGGGAGCAATAATACACTAGGGGGGTTATTTTTGAAGAAAGACTGACTAGTAATTTCTATAAACAGAATGGTGTATATATATGTGGCTAGCTGTGGCTTATATGTGGTGTGTGTATATATATGTGGCTAGCTTTTACTGTATTACATTATAAAAAGGTTTTATAATTTTTTCATAGGAATATTCTTTTAATTTATGTAACATAGCAACTCATTCATTCACAAGAATAGCACATGATGCTACATTTTTTCCAAAGTGATAAGTATTCAGCTATCAAAAGAGAAATGCAACTTTTGTTAATTTTATTATCCCTGATTATTAAAATACACTTTTCATATTTGGTTGATATGAGTAATGGGGAAAAATAAGGATAAAGGTATATGCTATACTTAGACCATAGTAAATGTGTGTAATGTTCAGCTGTTTTTAAGTTAAATTGAACTGTGAACAGTCATACATTAAGGTTTTATACCATTTCTTGTCTGTAGAGCTGATTTGCCAGTGGTGGTTTAAGTTAAACCAGACTCCCCCAGCATCCCAGCATGCTCTCTGGCCTGGGTGGGGCTCTCTGCTCCACAACAGAGCTGGCCCCTCCAATCTGCTCCCTGGTTGGAGCCTGACAGAGACTGCAGGCATCTTCCTGGCTTCCCCCTGCTCTGCACATCCCCTCCCCACTCCCTGATAAGCAGGGATTCCCAGGTCCCCTCTGCCTTACATAGACACCTCTTAGCATTAGCTAGCAGACCACATGCTGACTATGGTCTGTTCTGTGGCAGACAGGACAAAATCAGTAGGTAGCTGGTAATGTCCCTCTTTTGTTTTTGTAATCGGGTGATAAACACTGAGTTACGGGTGATAAACACTGTGTTATTAATTCCCTACTGGGCTGGTCAGAAAAAAACCCTCCCTAATCAGAGCACCCTGCTGGAGCCTGGCCACGCCCCACTCAGCTCAGTACTATAGAAAAGAAGGGAGGGCTGCTCTAGCACCCCCCAGCTTCTATCCTTAAGCTGCTGCAGGCATGTGCCTGCATTTCTGGGATGTCTGTACAATTACAAATTGATTCAGCATAGCCTGGCTAGACTAACCTGCAAAGATTGAATCAAATTAGGCTCAGGCTTTTGGAAAGTCTGTCCCTAGCCTAGAGGGCTGGTGAGTAGGGATGTGTCTAGAAGCCAAAAGACCTAGGCTCTATCCCTGCTCTGGGTTGGGGTGGGCTGGGAAGAGTGCATCCTTGGATGCTGGAGTACTTCATATTTTTTTAATCTCCGTGGAGCAGACTAAATTTATCATAACACGAGCTAGGTAACCAGCCTAGAGATAGCCCTCACTTAAAAAGGTGTAATTTTTTAGATGCCCGGAGGGCACTTAGCAGGAGTTAATAAGCTTTAACATGCAGAAAGTATCATTTTAAGTGCGCTTAGTATGGTCTAAGTGTAATAGATTCATAGATGTTAGGGTCGGAAGGGACCTCAATAGATCATCGAGTCCGACCCCCTGCATAGTTCCAGACCTTGGCCACTCTAACTGTGAAGAAGTTCTTCCTAATGTCCAGTCTAAATCTGCTCTCTGCTAGCTTGTGGCCATTATTTCTTATAACCCCCGGGGGCACCTTGGTGAATAAAACCTCACTGATTCCCTTCTGTGCCCCTGTGATGAACTTATAGGCAGCCACAAGGTCGCCTCTCAACCTTCTCTTGTGGAGGCTGAAAAGGTCCATGTTCTCTAGTCTCTCCTCATAGGGCTTGGTCTGCAAGCCCTTAACCATACGAGTGGCCCTTCTCTGGACCCTCTCCAGGTTATCCGCATCCCTCTTGAAGTGCGGTGCCCAGAATTGCACGCAGTACTCCAATTGCGGTCTGACCAGCGCCCAATAGAGGGGAAGTATCACCTCTTTGGATCTATTCGTCATGCATCTGCTGATGCATGATGAAGTGCCATTGGCTTTTCTGATGGCTTCGTCAAACTGCTGACTCATGTTCATCTTGGAGTCCACTAGGACTCCAAGATCCCTTTCCACTTCCGTGCCACCCAGCAGGTCATTTCCTAGGCAGTAGGTGTGCTGGACATTTTTCCTCCCTAGGTGCAGCACTTTGCGTTTCTCCTTGTTGAACTGCATTCTGTTGTTTTCTGCCCACTTGTAATATTTAACTTCACTCTAACTTTTATTGAGCTTTCAAATTGTTACCTAGTCTATATGTGTGTTGGAAGGGGGGAAAGGGGAGGATTAATTAAAGCAATGTTTCCATTAATGTAGGCCTTTAAACAGTCTCCCACAGAAATATATTTTGGGGAAAAAATAAATGAAATTCAAAACATGCAACATGAGTTCAGGCCTGCTGTCACTGATATATTGGTAATGATTAAGCAATTTTCATTAGATCATCATGAAAGCAATTTGCTACAGATAATTTCTTTAAAACCTCCCTTAAAGCAGAAAAATTAAAGTGGTCTGCTGGTTACATATTAAACCCCCCCCACAAACCTCCATTTTATGAATAACTGAAAAACTCTCTAAAAATATCTATGACATTATTGGTTAGTTCAATGACTTCCCTTTATTGCTGATAAATGGTTATTTACTTTGGCCTGCTTATTAACATTTACACTTTAAATTATTTTGACTGTGATATTCAGATAACCTTTTATAGAATTCTTCTATTATGACAACTAAGCACTATTTTAGTTTTCATGTAGTAAAAAAAAATCAGCATAGATTTCAGGCCAAGTGTTAATATTTTTTTTCATTTTTATTTCCAGCTAAAATGCAAGAATCTTTCATCTGTGGTGCTGTACACACACACACACACACACACACACACTCTCTCTCTCTCTCTCTCTCTCTCTCTCTCTCTCTCTGACATTTACTTGGAACTTTAAAGTAAATTGAAAAAAATTCAGCAGATGGGATTTACCAATTCAAAATCCTTGAGGTTTACAATCAGAAACCTCGTCCAACATACTGTTGAAAAAGTCAGTTGTGACACACAGCAGAACAGCAGGAAATAACTATATTAAGAAATATATGGAATTTTCAGTAGTTTTCAATCCTGAGTCTCACAGAAAGCCTTAATTTATTTAAATAAATATCAGCAACTAAATTATTAAATTTTACCCTAAAATGTCAGTTAGGAGTGGGAGGCAATCTAAGAAGAAAAATGCTTTAAATGTGGTAAATATTTTAGACAGTTTAGAATTTTAATGCACTTTGTAGAAGTGAAATTTCTTTTCAAATTTATAATTTCATTTTTACTTCAAAAACAGATAGATAGATAGATAGATAGATAGATAGATAGATAGATAGATGGTGAAGATTATGCAAAACTGAAGTGGTTTTTGGGCAAAGCAGATTTTACAAGAGCAAGAAACCCAAAAATAGACACTATTTTTTGTTAAACATGTAAGAATGACATGTTTATCCTGTAGGCTAAGTTATTGGCCCTCTAATATCCAAAAGCCCATATCCTTTCAACATCAGGGGTGCATGGCTGGTTTATCCATCTGCTGGATTCCTACCACTGTTCTCTCTCCATATGGTCTCATTGTTCCTTGAGATTTTGCAGCAGTAATAGACCATCATAGTGGACCTCCTACATTATTTATCATACCATCCATGCGCAGCTGGGGATAAATTACAGCACCTCTGAACTCTTGCCATCAAATCAATGATGTGTACATTAAAGCTGCCTTTGAACAAAACTTGGTCATGGCTGGATTAGAGACTCAGTATTCTAGTCATTACTGCCCCAGGGACAAGAGAATTTAATACCATGGTTCTCAATCTTTTTAGATTCAAGGTACTCCTCTATAACTTTTCTGTATTTAGTAACACTCATATCGAGAACCTCAGTTGTACTGCCTAATCTTACCTCAGTGGTTTTCAATGTAGGTGCTGAGCCAGATTCAGAAGCAGATGTGACAGGAGTAGGTGCCCCTGCTTCCATTAGGCTTATCAAAAACCTAAGCCAGACAGGAGTCCCCACTCCTGATGCTGTCCTTCCTAGTCCAACTCTGCATGCTCCTTCTGAAAACAGAGGTGGATGGGCAGTTACACCTGGCACCAGTAGCAGCCTGGAAATGTATCTGTGTTGCCTACAGTTTTCCAGGCTGCTGTCACTGCCATGTCTAGATGGATACCGCCTCACATGCTTCTTTCAAGGAGAAGCATGTGGAGCTGTACCAGGAAGGGCTGCAACAAGAATGGGTGCTCTCTACAGGGTTATTTTAGGCCAATGCCAGACATGCAGGTCAAGGTGTGATGGAATCTGATGTGCAACACACACAATCATGCTTCCTGCCATGCCACACATGTGGCAGGAGGCATGACTGTGGGTTCATGCATCAGATCCTGGTCCATCTTACTGGCAGTGCAGGGGGAGCCCAGGATTATGATCCTGGGTTACCCTTGCACCATCAACAAGCAGGCTTCTGCAGCTGGGAGCCCCTCATATGCCCCCTGCCTGGAAGGCTGGATCAGCTGATGAGGCTCCCAGCTGCAGGAGTGCGTGGTGTATATGGTGCCCATGCCTGAAAGGTCTTACACTGCTGTGGCATCCCTGTTGAACACCACTGGTACAACTACTAATATGACCTAGTATTGTCAGCTATGATTTTTCCAAACTATTTGGGACCAGAAACGCGCATTTCAGATTAGAGTTTTGGGAACAACAGCATGGTTCTTCAAGCTTAACAACATTTTTTCTTTTAAATCACTGACTGTACTAGGCTTGACTTGTATAAAATGCTGCCTTGCTTGTTAAAAAACAATCAGCATTTAACTCCATGTGGGTGCTATGAATTTACTCCTATTAGCAAAATGTTTAGCAGAAAAAACATCCATCAGAATTACATTTCTGAAGCACCCTTTACAGAACATCATTGGGTACTTGGCAAAAAAGCTAAAATGGACATAAAAATTTTTATAAAAAGCAAAACACATTTTTTCCAAACCAAAATGATGTAATCATCATTAAGAAGCAGATTTGGCTCAGTCCTGAATTAATGGCAAAACTTTGTCTCCAGTTGATGAGGAACATGCTTATTATTTTTGTATGAAGATACCTAACTACGAGAAACTTCCTCTTTTCTGCCTTGTATCTCTTCTCCCTCCCACATCCCCTGACCCCAGCAGTAATGGATTAATAACATTACTTTAGATTTTTTTTCAAAGAAGCTACTATGAAAAGTATGCCTTGACAGCCATAAGTAGGTACCTTAACAGCTTTGCCACTGTCTCCTACTTGTGCATGTACACACATACTTTAAACTAAATGTTCAGTCTTGTGAAAATTCAAATCTGGAAGAAATGTTCTAGTCTTTTTTCTCAATTGTGTTCTCAACTGTACTCATAAAGGGAATGTCACTTGGACCCTGTCTGTTAGTAACTGATGCCCATTTAAATATTTTTCTTCCAAACAGAGTCAGGATTAAATTCAATCTTTCTCTTTTTTTTTTAATTGTTCCCCTTTGGGAAGGAGAAAAAGAGAAAACACAGTGAAGAAATGACAAGAAGTCCACTGCCACTTTCCAAAGAATCTTTTCAACCATGTGCTACAGGGTGAGGCTGGAGAGCAAAGGATTAGCTACTTTTTTTTAATTACTACTTCTTTTCAAATTACTTTCTTTTCTTGTAAAAAGACAGGAGCGCTAATGTCCATCTTGGAACTTGAAGCCTTCACTTTTCATTAGTGATGGATAAACTTTAAAAAAACCTGTACTCTTTTACAGTGGATGATAACAGTGTCGTGGAGGACCCTCCAGGGGGCTCCTGCTCTGGAACACTGCTGACTTGTCTGGTTTCTGACAGAGTCTCCTGAAGTCAGACTAGGCTTGGCTTCTAGAGGAAGGGGGACTTTGGCCTCATGCTCTCACTTCAAGACCTTGGCCTTGTGGTGTCTTACCTTCCCCAGTTCTCTGTGGCCCTGACTCAAGGAGCTAGCATTCAATTCTGCTTCTTAGAGAGGGACTTTACCTCTTGTTGGGGAAACTTAGTAGGAATCACAGTTGCAAGCACCACATCAGACCATCTTTTCAGTAAAGCCATTTACTGGAGCAAAGTCTATCCGTTCAAAAGGTCTTTGTCCCTTCCAAATGGGTTAAGCAATCACTGTGTCCTCAACCCATCCAAGAGCACCCACAGAGATCCTTCTGGGTGTTGGGCATGCCAACTTTGTTGATATGTCAATGAAGTCATTCAAGATTCAGTTGGTTCTAGACCAGAAGTGGGCAAAATCTGGCTCATAGGCAGGATTGGGCCCATGGCAGACTCCATTTCCCAGAAGCCCTGGCTCCTGACAGATCACTGTGGAGACCCTGGGAGCACAGAACCATGACAGTTCTTCAGCCCTGCACTGGGGCTCTTCCCTGACCTGGCCTGGCCTGACCCAATGGTATCATACCCCCATGCTCCTGGGATCTCCATGGAGACCAGGAGGATGAGTTATGGTCAGGTATCTGTTTTTCCATGTGGAATTTAAAAGTGCTTAGTATTGACCAAACTTGGCTGCAACTGAAGTCAGTGGTAGATAATGGTAAACTCAGTTTGATTTCATTTGGAAGTTGAGTTAGACTACTGCTAAATCTCTGATCCAAAGTAGACATGTCTACATTAGATGCTTTATCTGAGATTAGAGTAAATTACTGCACAGTAAGCATCACTGTCTACACATTCAGATGCTTACTGCCCAGTAATTTGCTCTAATCATAAGAAAATTTGCTACCTGTAAATACAAGTAGCAAATTTAATTCTGATTACTTACTGCACAATAGTGCATGTGTAGATGGCTGACCAGGTACAAATGTGCTCCTGATCAGCCAGACAGCAAGGGGCAGGAGATTACTCCCTGCCTCCAGGAGCTTCCTTCTGCTAGAATAGGCTCTGTCACTGGAGCCCGAGTGGGGACAATGTCCCCTTGCCCTGGCAGCAGGAAGCTCCCAGTCTCTGCTTTATAATCATGGAGTGAGGCCTGGGAGATTCTTGTCTCCCAGCCCCATCCCTGCAATTGCAGAGCTCAGGCTATAAATTCTGTGCTGTTGGGGCAGGTGGACATTGTCCCCTCACAAGCTTCAGTGGTGGAGCCCACCCGAGCAGCAGGCAGTTCCTGGGGGCAGGGAGCAATGTCTCAGCTGTGGCCAGGAGAGACATCTCCTGGCTCCATGCTCCTTGCCAGGCCCTGGGCTAGCAGCCAGGAGGAGCCTGGAGCTCCCCCTGACTGCAGAAGGGGGCTGGTGAAGGGCCAGAGGGGGAAGGAGCAGACTGCTGCCAAAAGCAGCAAATCTGCTTTTGTGTCCCTGCATGTGTAGATGACTACCCAGGGTGCATTTACTCTGATGGAAGATTATTGATATGTTTTTTTTGGGTGGGGGGGGGGATCAAAGATATGGAAGTCACTAGACTTTATTCAAAATTACTACATTTCATCCCAATATTATTGGTTCTCTTTGTCTTCAAATTATTTCTATGTGATATTCTGATCCTCTCCTATATGTTGGGTGCCTCCAAATTTTGTGTCATCAGCAAATTTAATACCCTTCTACTGTTTCTTCCACAGTCAGTAGTAAAAAAATAATGAGGCCATGATAAATTACTGATGAACTTCACTGATGAGACGCATCCAGATTGATAGTTTGTAATTTTTTTTCCTTTGGAATGAGATATATGTCTGACTTGAAAACTTATTTGATGGCTAGTTTAAACTACATTTTTTCATGATAGCAGGGGTATGTGCATTGCAGCTTGTTGCATTGTTTTATGAACATGATCATTTGTCCTGTGCGAAGTGGTTAGTATTCACTTTGGATTCAGTTTCGGCCAATTCGGGGGACAGTGATTTAGTTTGGTGATTCGAATCGCTGTCCCAAATCAATTCAGCCACTCCCGAATCTCTGAATCAAACAGGCCCCATCCCCTGCCTGCTCTCCCAGCCCCATCAATGGCTGCGCTACCCAGCCCCAGCACCCTGACTTATTTTTTTTAAAGCCCTGCACTCACCGGCTGCTGCCAGATGTGGGGGCAATCCCCACTGCCTCTCACTGTGTGGGGGGCTCTTCTACAAGCACCCAGCCCCTGCCCACTCTCTTAGCCTCCCCCCCACCCCATAGCTGCCCTGGCTGGCCCTGGTGTCTCAGCTCTTGAAAATAAATAAATAAAACCCCTGCACTCACCAGCTGCTACCAGGTGGGGGGGCAATCCCTGCTGCCCCCCACGGCCCCGTGCTGCATGAGGGGCTCTGCCATGAGCCCCCAGAACCCCTGATGGCTGCTGCAGCAGTTGCTGAGTGCGGGGCTTTTATTTTTTTTAAGAACTCTGAGCTGGGGCCAGGCAGGGCAGTCATTGATGGGGCTGGGAGAGCAGGCAGGGGAAGGGGGCTCATAGCAGAGCCCCCCACGCAGTGGAGGGCAGTGGGGAGCACTGGGGATTGCCCCCCTGCCTGGCAGCAGCTGGGGAGTGCGGGGTTTTGGGGGGTTTTTTAAGCACTGGGATACTGGGGCTGTGCAGAGCAGCTATTGACATGGTTGGGAAAGTGAGCGGGGGTCAGAGGGTGCTCAGAGGGTCTGGGGGAGCAGGCACAGGATGGGGTCTGTCAGGGGTCCCTGCCCCCTCCTTACTGGCAAGGAGTCTGGGTCCAGCTCCCTGTGGTGGCAGGCGGGGACTGCCCGAATCTTCAAAGCTCTCTACATCTTTTTCGAATCAATTAGGACAGCTTTGAATCGATTCAGACCTTTTTATTGGTCTCCCGATTTGATTCAGATTCAGAGATTTGGCTGCCAAATCAAGCTGAATCTCCTCTGAATTGAATCAGCACCTGAAGCTTTGTACAGCCCTAATGATGATGATGATGATGATGATGATGGCCAGCTTAACTGATGTCCAACTGCTGTATTACACTTGGAAGAACTGAAGATAATTAATTTCCTCATTTGAATTTTGATTTTCTGAAGGTTTTAAGTACAATATCACCAACATTAAGTGATAATGGTATTGTTAGCTTTTTGTTGTTTAATAGTATTTTCTGTGTTTATACTTTAGAGTGTATCTATTTAGGTGGTGCTGAGATTTGGTTTCCCACAAGTAAATGATGGTGTCGGTGCCTACCAGTTCTAACTTCAGCTAATGGCTATAAAATGTTAAGTTAAAGGACATTTCTAGCTTTCATGACCTTGAAGGAAACACAGAAGTTATCTATTTCAGTTTGTAATATCACAGAGTTAGAGTTGCAAGTAACATTTCCAGCTCAGTGAACTCCTTTCTTTCTTTCTTTCTTTTTTTGCACCTGTTTACAATTGGACATTTTTTTCTGATCACTGCCTGTAAAAGGTAAGCTGGGACACTATTACTTCATTCAATAAGGCATTTTCTAAATACTTTATTACTGTAATTCATCAGAACTTGTGGTTTTGTCATCTACCAGACATTTATGTTGTCTTTCACATTTTTGATGTTCTTCAATGATCGTGAAATACAAGAGAAATATATCATTGTAAAACTTGACCTTTATGTATAATTTCTTATTACCTATGGACTAAATCTAACAATTTCTTATGCAAATACAGTTAAAGGATTATAGGTGCAGACAAGAGTCTTCAGATGGGGATTTTCATTATGATTTTTTTAAATGAGTTTTTGGATACTAAATAAAATATGGTGATAATATTTTAATTAGTAGTCTAAACATGGGAGATGAGCTGTTGTATTATATTTAACCATCATTAGTATCTAAGTTTATCATAACACTTTTAATGTTAAATATTTTATATTATTGTTTGTTGTTAATATGTGGTCATACCATCTAAAAGTCTGTAAATTTGGAAAGAAGAGTTAGCTAATTTTGGGGGAAAGGCATCCATCAAACTAATACAATTAAACAAAATTTGTTCTCACCTAAGATTGTTACATGAAGTAAATCCTGTGATTGGTTCAATTTAATATGGAATGTCTTCTGAAGAACTGTTGCAGAGTATAATGGGCTTGATAACATTCATAGACCTACTATATGTGATTGTTAAGCATTGCTAATCAGTGACTTGGCAGAGGTTGAAGTAGGTTCACCAGCTTTTTTCATTTTAGTTGATCCAGCATACAGTAATCGGTTTCAGAAGATTGGAATGAATTTACTGGAAGAATACAGTTGAATTGCTGAAACACAGCCAGCAGTAGCAATCCTAAAAAGAAAAAAAATACCTTTCTTTGCTTCATTTTTGTTAAGGTTTAGCATTTAACATCCCTCTGCTACTGCCTGAAGGGAAACATACTGTTTTAAGTGTTGTCCTTACAAAAGAATGCTACTAAGAGCTGGAAGTAATTGATCTGCTTTTAAGAAACAGTTCAGTGGTCCAGGACCCTGCTGATTCTCCACAGACATTTTTAGTAGCAATATTATTGCCTAATAAGTCAAAATCTAGAAACTACTTACTAATTAACAATTTGGCTCTTCACCTACTCAAGGTGAAGAATAGTTGATTAAGCAGTGTTCTCCTGAAGCCACTGTTTGATGCTGTTATTTAATCACAGTGTGCCACAGTAGCTTGTGTTTCCATAGTATTTTTGAACATACAGAGAAAAGAAACAAATAAGGTATCTCAGATAATAAATGATAGCTGTGGTTGATTATGGACTTATTAGAGGTAACATGTGGAATGTCTTACTAATATTGGCTGAAGAATCATTTAAGCAGTTTAACGCAAAGTTGTATTGTGCACCTGTGTTATGTCAAAAGGGAGGACCCTGAAGATTTTCACCATAATGAAGAATATAGCCACACATGCCTTATTAGTGATGATTTCTGAGTTGCTTCCAACTCTTTTGACCAATCATGCTGTCAGTAAGTAACTAGGACATAAAAGGAGAATGTTATAAGGATTGTAAGATTTCCTTTTCTCTCTGTTCAAATCGTATTATAAACTGCCTGATAATCCATAGGCCACTGGAGGTCTTGATTATTTTAGATCATCATATAGTTATATTGTATTTATAATGAAATAGCTCAGTAGAATCTTCTACCATTCATTAGTTTATGCCATCTATGTTCTAGAAAATATTGTGGGGAAGTCATATCCTAAGTGTTGGATGAGACTCAACTCCCCTATTCTCCTTTGTTTTAAGTGGATAATGTATCCAAAATTTACTCCTCCTACTGATCCCTTACTTTACTTTGCAGTCAGCAACAGCTTTTCACATGCCTATGCAGAGTACAAGTTTGGCATATTCATATATGAAATTTCAAAGTATTATGCTACTTGCTTGAAAATTCCAGCAAAATTATGGAATGTGTTTTAACATTTAAGTACAATGAGCTTAAAGTAAAATACATTCCACTAGTAACTGTTATGGCAGGAGCCATAACATGTGGATGATTTATCCAGCATTTCTGTTTTCTATATGCTTTATGCTCTTACATTTATCTGAATTATTGCAAACTTGAAGAGAAGTATGAAGTTCATTAGATATTTTCCCCTCTCTAATGTCTATCTCTTGGCATATTTCTTGCATACTTGCATGCATTCATATGTATAAATTACTATTGGCTTATTGCAATCTTCCAGTACTCTGAACATTTAATTCCAGTTTTTCTTCTTTAACATCTCTGTAAACTAGTGCAAATAACTAAATAAATGGTCAATTTCCATTTGCAACTTAAACTGAGAAGGTTATAATCTTACTGAAATTATCACTCTACTTCAAACATATGCTATTTTCAACCTTAGTACCATTATATTTTAAATTACACACCTGATACTCAATTGATCCATGATTCATCTTGTAATGTTGAGACAAATTGTTTTTTGGTCTCTGCAAATGCTCCCTGGAACTGCTAGTCAATTTAATTGACAAATACAAAAAAATAATGCAGAGTTTCTAGGCTGTTATGTATTAATATTGATAAGCCTGCCTTCTTCCTGACATGGCTAACTACTTCTCGACTTGCAATATGTGAGACTCACCTCAAGTATTATCCTGTGAGAAGAAAGATGACTAAGTGGTAAGTTAGGTGCAATTCTGGGCTCTGTCTCCATCTTTTTGTTTGACTTTGGGAAATCCCTTGTCACAGATTCTTTAAAGGTACTTAGCATCTGACATCAGGTAGCACCTGACTAAGATCACCCTGGATACCTTTAAGATCTGAGTCTTAGTTTTCCGGCCTTAGTTCTCCGTCTGTAAAATGAGAATAACAGGTAATTTTTTTCAGGGGGTGCTACAAGGATAAATATATTAAATACTGTGAAGCACTCTGATATTATGGAAATAGAGGCCCTATATTGCCTAAAATAGATACTGGCTATTTTACTGGATTATTGCAAATGTTCAAATGTCTATCCGTGTCGTATTTAAAAAGTTTTCAGGTATTTTTCAAATCCTAAAAATGTAAGAATCACAATGAGTAATGAGGCTAGGAGACACAGATGATTGATGGTAAAATTGATGATAAAAAGGAGACAAAGAAATTAGGTGAATAGTAGTTCAGATGTGTAGAAATTGAGATGATTGAAAGGTGTGTGATGCAAGGCACTGTGTAAACAGTTGTAGATGTATGACTGCTTGAAGTAGAAAATGGAAATATACAGAGGTATTTGAAATCAAGGGAAGTAAAGCTCAGGGAAATGTAGATCTATTTCTTCTGAATATACCCCCTAGGGAGGTCTTGCTGGTTGTTTATGAAGGAGGGATAGAAGTCAACTCTACTTGTTGGCCCAGTCAGCAAGCCAATGGGTATCAAGTGAATCTTTTGCTGAGTGCCATAGAACTGTGCTTTATGGTAGTAGTTACTGTTGAATCCCAACACAGCTTGAGCAGATCTTTTTACCTTCAGCCAGCTCACTCTTCACCTTTCATCTAGCAGCCTAGCAATAGCAATAGTTACTACAACAACAAACGCCAGAAGGAAAGTCTGGGCAAAGTGGGACTGTCTGCCTCTGGTCCAGCAAATGATGTACTTCCAAGCCCAGGAGTAATTCCCAGTCTGTACTGTTCTTGCCCCTCTGACTTCCTGTTAAATCTTAAAGGAAATATTAGGACTATGTTAAAAAAGGAACATTGGGAAGTATGAAAGTTGGTGGAAGGGAAGTGTACTATGGAAGGTTGGCATTGTATCAAGTGCTTTCCTCAGGGTACATAGCAAGGAATGAACAAAACTGGAAATGGAGAATTGAAGAAGAATATGACTTGGGGGGAGTGGTGGGGGAAGAATCAAAATGATAAAATGAAATGTGATCCCCAGGAAGCTCTTTTTATATATAATTTTAAAAATTAAAATACCTCCTGCCTAAGGTGAAAAAAGTAAGAGTGCCACATATAGTTGGAGGATGCACAGATTCAGTAGAAAGCAGAACATGCCACTGTACACAGGCAGCAATGCTGGAGTTCTACCTTTTTCACTAGGTAATATGAGCTAGTGTAAGTTAAGAAAAACATTGACTGTGTTCAAAGTACCAATCAATAAGTCTCAACCATGTTTTTTTGTGTTAGCTAAAGCTTGTTGTATTGTAAGGGTCTGTTTGGTTTGGTTTGCTCCTCCCCGCACAATAGATAAAAGTAAGAAGGAATAATCATGTGGATACCACTACTGTAAATCACTAGATGTAGTTTTAGACTATAACCCTTTGTTGTCACTCACTTAACATTTTAGAAAGATTCTTATCGTGACTTAAGTCGGTGCTGAATGAAAAGTTTATCAGAAGTTGGATAACATTTTCTTCCTAGTCTTTTTTTTTTTTAAGCCATGCACAGGTAAAAATGAACTTCCACCAAGCTTGCTAAGGATAATTTTTCCAACCATTTGAGATGGTCTAATAAAAGATATCAGATTTACCCAAAAAACCTTATCTGCCTTCCACCATTTTAAAGTATTTGTGTGCACAAGGGATCACAAGCAACTAAGCTTCAGACTATGAACTTACCTGGGTCCTCTTTTAGTAGAATTGTTTGTATAGATATTGAAATTCAGTGTGTTAAATTTTAGACCTTGTGGTTATACAGATAGGTTTTCCAAATGTAACTTAATGCAGCATAGATTTTCCTCAGGTTGCAGTCAGACCAATCCAATGCCCTTGCTACTATTCAGAGCTTTGCTTAACATAGTAAAAAGAAATTAGTAAGGCTTAGATGAGAATTCATGTTGCTTTTGAAAATCCTATCATTTTATTTATTTTGCAGTTGGTACTTTGGAGAGTTATAGGCAATGCCAGAGTATTGGCTAGTTGGTAAGGAAAACAAAATAAAGGTAATAATCAATGTTTACTTCAGTTACAAACACAGATGTACAGTATTCTTCATGGGGAGATTACACAGATTTATTAAAGAGTGTACCCTTGAGATTTTGTCTACTCATGGAGGGGCTCACAAAACCTTGTGCTCAAAAATTAGTAGAAAGTTCAATGTTAGCTTATGACAGGATCATAACTTAGGATAGTGATTATCAACCATTGTGCTATGGCATTGCTGAGGAGCTATAAAATTTTTAAGGGTGTTGCACAATAGTAACACTATCAGGTATGTAACTACCTATACCCAAGATAAACCCAGAGATTTCAAATATGAATCCATTTTGTCAACAACATTTTGATTTGTTGTGGTTTGAGTTATTTGCAACAGAACAATTGTTTTATTATTTGTCCATAGCCAAAAAAGCAAAGAAAGCCAAGCACAAATATTTTCCCAAGGGCGACTTAAATTTTATAAAGGGTATTCAAAGTTAAAAAATATTGAGGAACTCTGGGATAGGATCATAGGAAAGTAGTGCTTAAAGGAACCTCAGGAGGGAATCTAGTCCAGCCCCCACTCAAAACAGAATTATCACTGACTAAACCTTCTCAGCTCTTTTAAATAACTCTTTTTTTTTTTTTTTTTTTTTAAGAAAACTCAAAGATTTTATAGGTGGGCAAGAGAGAGTTCAACAGATGAGTCCTATTTTGGGTTTATAGATAATCTAAACATTTTTATAAATAAGCAGTAATGATCAATCTTAACCAAATGCTATGAAACAAAATAAAGTCTTTAAATCATCTGCTCAAAAGAAGTGTTCTTTAGGCAAGCAAATCAGTAGAAGTCAACCTCTTATATTCACTATTTCCAGCTGTTCAGTACAAGTATTCTCTTTCTTAACATATGACTTCCCATATCTTGTTAGAATCATTATAAGAAAATTAAAATTGATTCCTATGCATTGCCTTACAGCTTCATTTCCATTGATACATATTGAAATCTTAGTGAAGCTATCATCTGAACTAGAAGGCTGCTCCTTTGATGCTGTTATGCTGCTGTTTTCTTTCTAGAAATCTTGCTTAGAGAAACAGGCTGAGCAGAGATGAGAGACTGTGATGATTGCTATAAAATTCAGGATAGGAGCAGAGAACATTGCTTGTTCAACTTAAAGGGTTGTCATCACCTCCATCTTCCCATAATTTTGTAGGAAGAGGCAAATATGAATGTTTCAGGTTCAGATTCAGATTAGTGTTTTTCTTTTTTTTCATTGACTTAACACCTCAATATGTTGTCTTAGCATTTTAAGAAGTCTGCTTGTATAGATGCAATTTTGTAACAAGTCTGTAATATTTGTCAGTGTGATAGCTACATTTTCTGTGTCTTTGTGGGGAAATTCTCAGGACTTTCTAAAGTTGGTGTCTCCTTATTCCATATTTTAGATATCTATTCAGTTTTCTCAGCATCAAATAGAAGTTGCAAGTCTGGTGCAATTGTCAAGCACTTCAGGAAAAAGTAAGCGTTCGCACAATTTAGAGGGAAAATCAATTGGGAGTAACTGATATTGTGTTTAAAACATTATCCAAGCATCAGTGCATTTCTTAAACCTGAAAGCTTTAGAGTATTTATAAATTAAATGACTTTGAACAAGAGAATTCTTTACCACATTTTGACTAGGTCAGAACTGGAGACTTTCTCTAGCAAAGAGTGGTATAAAGAAAAAACCATTTCTATGTGTTTATGCTTTAATTTTATTCCTGAACAGAACATTGTCATATTTTCTTAAAGTCACAATTCCTTCTTAAAAAACCCAAGGTTTGGGGTTTTTTAAATAAAAGGTGAGGTCATACTTGTATCCACTGGTATCTTATAAAAGAGATGTAACTTTTTCCTTGAGACCAATGTGGGTTTTTTTGGGGGGGGGCTTTGAACTAAAAGGTATTTTTTTTATAAACTGGCACTTTTAGTATATGTGTTACATCAAATACTTCCATTAAAGACTTTTATTAAATATTCTACATAAAGCACAAATGCCAATAAATAGTATTTTTATTTATATTTCCAAAGCATAGCATCAAATAAATTAGTATAGTATGCTAAAAAATGGAAAAAGCTACCTTTTAGAGTACAGCTGTCTATAGCAAAGAGAACAGAGAAATGATTCTCTATTTTTTGTTTTGTATAATAGGGTCCCTTTTTCAGTCCTTAGTTATTATTTTAATTTTAATAATGTTAAGATTTTAAAGAATTGACATCTTGTAATGCCAGGGCTAGAAACAAAACATGTACAGTTAAAATAGAAATGATCCATGGGTTTTTATTGGTTTTTTAGTTCCTTTAATAATTTCAGTGGTTCAAGACTAAATACCACTTGATCTCTATTATAGTTTATTTGTGGGAAGGCATCCATTCATTTGGAGAACATTTTTGTTAGTAGTGGTGTTTTGATATTTCAAAGTTTTGTAAAATTGCTCAGAGGAGTGGAATATTCTTAGCATTCCTAGCAAATGTGTTATTGGTAGAGAGCAGGTAGATCTATCAAATATGCCCCAGCAGTGCCCTTTATTACATGGCTCTGCATTTTTTCATAGGGATGTCACCTCTAAATATGTGTTGTGCATATATACAGTGGAAATATGGAGTAGATTGGCTTGAAAGGAGGATTAGGAAGTGATAACATAAATGAGAGACAAACTATCACTTGCACCTGATAGCTAGATCAAGAAGTTAGTTTATTTTGAGTACAACAGAGTTTGTTCAGGTTAGCTGAAAATAGATCCTATTGAGTTTCCTGGTATAAAAGGAAGTACTGTAAAAATTAGCAATTGAAAAGAATATCCTGTTACACACAAGTGGTTTGCTTTTTGAGCGCCTGTAACAGGCCTTCTAACCCCATTACTTAAAGGACAGAAGAAAGGGTGAACAGTAGGGCTGTGCAAAACAGCACCGTTCTGATGCAACTTCTGTTTCAATGATTTGATGGAACAATGTTTTGTTTTGAGTTTCGTTTAGTTTTGAAAACACTGTTCTATTTCATTTCATCAAAGCAGTTTTGCTGTTTTGATGTTTCGCCCATAGGTTTTTATGGCGAAACATAAAATGCAGCAAGCAGGCAGATGGGGGCTCATCTGCATCCCTGGGAGGGCTTTGGGTGCTGTGCCAGAGTCCTCTCAGGGGTGTGAACCCCTGATCTGCCTGCCAGATGAGAGAAGCCAGGTGCTGCTACCTGGGACCAGTGCTAGGAAAATTGGTGCTGCCTCCAGTCCCAGGCAGCAGAGCACCTGGCTCCTGTCACCCAGCAGGCAGATTGGTGGTCTGCCAGCACCCCTGGGAGGCTGCGGGGACTGTGATGGAGCCCTCCCGGGGCTGCCTGCCGGGTGACAGGAGCCGGATGCTGCCACCTGGGGCCAGTGGCAGCACTGATCTTGCCAACACTGGGTGCGGGCTGTGCACAGCACTGGTCTGTCACCTGGCAGGTAGATCGGGGGCCCACACTCCTGAGAGGACTCCAGCACAGCCCCCACAGTGCTCCTGGGGGTGTGGTGAGTCCCCGAGTTGCCTGCCGGATGACAGGAGGTGGGTGCTGCGGGCTGGAACCGACGCTGAAGCCAATAATACTGGCTTTGAAACTTGAAACATTTAAAAACTTTCAAAATGTTTTAAGTTCCCTTGTTCTGTTTTGAAACTATTTGAAAGGCTTTTGTTTCATTTCGATTTCACTGTTTTGAGCTCAAAATGCATCGAAAAAGTTTTGAAATGAAACACCAGGTAAAATTTCCCACAACTCTAGTGAACTGCCCCTTTAAGACAGGTGGCTTTGGCCACAAGGGGCACCCCCAACACTATATAAGCCCTGCTACTGAAGGGACCTACCAATCATGCCCTCCCAGTGTTGTGGAAAGGAGCTCCCTGGCAGTAGTGAGTTGCTGGTGAAGGGGAACCTAGGCAAACTAATTCATTTTTAGTCAAACTAATTAATGCAGCAGTAGGGGTAGTTGTTGCTAATTTAGGATCTCCAAGAGTCCTATCCAGTAAAACACTTAAAATGTAAATTATTTTTTAATTCGGGACTACGTGGGACAGGAGACGACTGTATGATGGAGATCCTCCTCATTGTAATAATACAAGTTAGTTAATGAAATATTATAAACTTGACTTTCCTTGAAACCAATTATATGATCTCAAGTGAAGTTTGACTGAAATTATTTCTTCATTGATAGAAGACAGAAATTTAAATGCAAATGTTCATTGAATAACTAAAGACTTTCTAGTAAATATTTTTTCATAGGTTTGGGTATTTGAACTGAATTAATTGCTGGGTTAATTGCTTTAACAACTTAATAGTATTCTATTTTATTCTTTGATTCTGTGCGTCTAATCTGTTCAGACTTCTTGAGTGAACTAGGGACAACAACCTGTTTGTTTATCTTTATGTATGTATGCATGCATGTATGTATTATATATGTATTTATGTTAATATCTGTGTCGGGAAGAAAGCTGAAATATTCCAAGCTTGAAGTATGCGTGTGACTTTAATTAAGGGTCAGGCAGCATCATTATTGTCCAACTAATAACTTGTAAATGGGAATGCCATAAACTATCAATTATAGCTTAGTGTTAAAAAGAGAGTTGCCTAGACCATGCTGAAATGCCACTTGATCCACAAGCTTGTGAGTTCTACTCATTCCCTCTGCTCATTTCCTTCTTTTTATCTTTATCAGCAGTATATTTATCAGATAGTAATATTCCATTATAGTTTATTAAAATAACAAACAATGCCTCTAACCATTCTCTCCCCCCTCTGAAAAAAAACAAACAGCTTACAGGTTGTTAATCTTGGTTAGGGCTAATTTTTTTAAGACCATTTTTTGGTAGAATCCAGATAAGTTTATTAACCACATGCAAGTACAAAAGAGGACAGGAGAAATTAACTCCCTACAGAAGTGCCTTGTAGATGGAAGTGTTGGAGTGAAAATATGAGGGGTAAGGGTTTTTGCTGCTGATATTTTTATTGGACCAACTATAGGATGGGGCAGTTTTGTTTTGTTTTTCCTAAAAATGTCTCCGTAGTACATAAAACGCACATTACTGCACTGCTTTTTAGAAGTGAAGTGCTTTGTTTTTGAGAAATGTCTTCAATATTGTAGTAAGCCGTTACCTAGTCAGAGGGAATTATTATTTATTGGATATCCTTAAATAATAATTTCCTTATAGCTGTCAAGTTATATTAAAAACAGAGAAGGATTCTTTTGCGGTATACTGTAAACTTGGTTGTGTAAAGGAGAGATCCATGGCTAAGAAGCCGTCCAACAAGGGCTAAGAAGCCACATCTTTTAATTAATGATTCTGTTCAGCCTTTATCCTTCTAGACCAATGAATTTTCCACGAGGAATCAAGAGGGAAAATCTCCAGTTTTACAGATTCTCTAACTTCTTCCCTTCCTTTCCAGACAGACTGAACAACCTTTTATCACACTGGTTTTTCAAATAGAGTTTGATTTTTATGCCTGTAGTTCCTTATATCTTGTGTACCTGATGCTCTCTAAAAAATAGGTGGGGGTTGGGGGCAGAGAGGAAGGATGACAGGAAGAGAGTAAGTTTATTATTAAGTGCCAAACAGATATTGGCCATAAATTGGAAAAAAAATATTTCTCAGATTTTTGAGAACTTATGCAATTCCTAGTTTTAACCAAAAAAAAATAGTAATGGACCACTATTCCTTGGGGTAATTATATGACAATCTATGACAGTGGCCTGTAGAATACATGAACAGAGGCAGGAGATTAAATATGGTATACTGCCAGGGAATCAAATAATGATAGATGCATAAGAGCCCTAATGTGGTAGCTCAGGCTGCATTAGGTTTTTGGGATATAAAACAGCTGAAGATATGGCAGTGATGCTCTAACAACTTTTTGCCACCACTCTCAATTTATGAGTTAGAACCCTGGCTCTGTTTTCAAAGCTGTTGCATTACGTAACATTTTACATACTCAATTATATAAATTAAAATCAAATTAGTTTTCCAAAAGCTAAAACTTAATCTATTTCTCTCATCTTTCTCATCTATTGCTTCATCTCATCCTTATTAATGACCGAGATGATGGATTAGCAAAGTTACTGATTAAGTTGGCACATAAGACAAAGTGGAAGTGGTTGCAAAAACTGTGGGGGATAAGATTAGAAATCAAAAGGATCTTGTTAAATTTTAGAACTAGGCTATAGACAATAAAATGCAATTCAACAAATAGTAATATAAGGTCTTACCTATTGGTTAGGCAGTGGCTGTTAAGCAACAGGGGCATGGGTTTTGCCTAGGGCTTAGTTACCCAAAGCATGGATGTAGGCTAAATTGGTTCCCCAGGGAGCTGGGGTTCTGGAGGGGTTTGGTCCTGGAAGTGGATTTGGAAGCCATAGCTGAAGTCAGGACAAGGTGGAGACAAGGTAACCTGAAGGTTAACCAGGATTAGAAGCCAAAATCAGAATCATGAGAAGGGAATGCCAAGGGTCTTACTGGAGTCAGAAGCTAGAGTCAGAACCAGGAAAACTAGGGGTGCTTGTACATGTAACAGGAGTTTAGTCCCCTAAATTGAAATGGTACATTTTTAATTGTGACAGTTAAAAATCCAGCATTTCAATTTAGGGGCTTCCATCTCTGCTACGGTGAGGGGCCCAATGGTTTGGGGGGGGGGTTCCGCGAAGCCTGCCCACCTCT
The DNA here is from genome assembly GCF_000455745.1 of Alligator sinensis. Lineage (NCBI taxonomy): Eukaryota > Metazoa > Chordata > Crocodylia > Alligatoridae > Alligator > Alligator sinensis. The sequence goes on from NW_005842888.1 coordinate 349,864, forward strand.
CCCATAGCTGGGGGGCAAGCTGCTGGCAAGCAGAGCATACCATGAAATGTGGGGGGCCCCGGTCCTTCCCTGAATGGTAGTGGGGCCCCTTGGGGCCACCTGGGTGGGCTGTTAGTGGGGCTGGGAGCTGCTCCACCTTGGATGTGCTCGATCCCGCCTGGGCTTCCAGCTTGCCGTGCACCATCCCCACCACCTTCTCCAGCTGCCAGCACACTCAGCTGCCTTCCTGACATTTCCCTGCACTGCCCCAGGGGCAAGGCACACTCTTCCTGTGTGGTCCCAGGTGTCAGGAAGGCAGCAAGGACAGTGTACAGGGCACTGCTACCTCAATGGGATCAGGTAAGAGTTGGATCTGGCAGGTGTTGCATTTAAGTGGGGGCAGCATCCAGCCTGCGAGCAGCCCACCCGGGTGGCCTGGGGGGTGCTGCCACTGCAGAGGGAAGGAAATGGAGCCTGCCTGTGTGAGCTCCCAGTGGGCTGAGTGACCCCTCAGCTGCTGGGGGCCATGTCCTTCCTGCCATGGTGGCGGTGCCACCTGAGGTGACTCAGGTGGGCTGCTAGTGGGCTGGATGCTGCCCCAGCTTGGAGGTAGCACCCACTGGATCCAACTTTTCCCCAAGTCCACCTGGGAAGCAGTGCCTTGTATACTGTCCCACCTCCTTCCCACTGCCTGGGACCACCCAGGAATGGCCTGCAGGAGATTGGCTGGGTTTCTTCATGGCTGGAGAAGGTGGAAGGGATGGTGTATGGTGCGCTGAAAGCCTGGGTGGGCTTGGGGAAGCATTGGATTGGGTGCCTCCAAGCTGGGGCAGCCCCCTGCCTGCTAGCAGCCCACCCAGGGGGCCCTGCCACTGTGGAGGGAAGGACTGGGCCCCATCCTAGCTCACAGCCCACTTGGCCAGCTGGGAGCTTGCCCCCTGGCTGTGGGAGAGGCTGGAAGGCTCTGTGGGGGGGGTGGGGGAAAGGATCGGCCCCTTGCTGCTTTGCCTCCAGCTTGCCTCCTGTGGCTGGGGGCGGGGGGTGAGCTGTCAGATTAAAGGCTGCAATGTTACAAGTAAATACATAGCAAACTAAACTGCATGCAGATGTGTTTTTTTTGGGGGGGGTTGCAATTTAACAAACGTATTTAAATCACAAAAAACCCTTTAAGTGTAAAGTGTAATGCAATTAAACTGCAAAAATGGGTAATTTTCATCATGTGTACAAGTGCCCTAGAAGACCAGCAAGGAAGCATATGGCAGGTCAGGAGCAAGAACTTTCACTTTTGACCAGACTCAGATACTGAGGGCTGGGTCTGGCACTTAAGGCTTAGAACAGGTTGGGCCTGTGGCTTCAGGGAATTGGCTTCCCTGAATGCCTCTGTTCCAGGCTTGCTGCAGGTGGTGCTTATTGAGGGGGTGACTTGCTCTGATCCCTTGACTGAAACTGCTGGGGTTTGTGGTAGATCACATACTCAATGTGTATTGGCCATGTGATGCTATTGCAATATATATATTGCAATATGTATCTAACAAAAATATTGTATAGAAAACAGATGATAGTGCTGCTTTCTTTGGTATTGCCTAAGCCTCAGTTAGAGTATAATGTCTACTTTAGGGTACCTTATTTGCAGAAGAGTGTAGAGAAACTGGTGAGGGTACAAAAACAAGGGCCAAAGGGGTTGGAATGAAAGCTGTATGAGGAAAGGTTGAGAGAGTTTAAATATATTTAGCCTGGAAAAAAAGGTTAAGTGGGGATGAGAATTTTGAAAAGTCTCCATAAAGAAGAGTCAGAACAAAGTATAAAGGAGGCAAAAAGAATGTCTAACTGGATTAGAGCAACCCCTATTCTTTTGGAGAAGTAGTTCAGGAAAATACAAAGATTGTTTGTTTCCATTTATTATGCGTAAAAGTACAGTGAAACCTTCATAGGAGATAGTATTTCCAAGGGGAGCATGGCACTGCTATGGCATCTTGAAAAGAGTCTTATCATTTCAGAAATGTGATGAGAAAGTTACTCTATTCTAATTGACTGTAAATTATTTCAGTGAAAAGTAGTTGCACTAATCAGGGAGCTAACACATATCTCTGGATGCATTTGGCTACCTGGATAACTGCCCATCCTTTGCACTAAAGGCTAAGTGCAAACATATTTAATTGCCCATTGAAAATGTTAATGTCTATGTTAATATGATTAATTAGACTGAATTTTTTCTTAGATTTTAATCTTTTTTGGCGGGGCCTTTAAAACACATTGGGTTAAAATATAGTTGCATCTTTTGGGTTTTTTTTCCTTACAAAGTTTTGGAGCATATGCAAATTAAACATTACTTGATTTAGCAGACTACCTTTTTCAATTTTATTTTTCCGTAGTTAGCAATTTGTGATTTGAGTTTACTTTGATTCCTGTATTTGCTGTTGCTGACACACTTGGATTTCTCCTATGTTGATCTTGAATCTCAAGGATGTTGCATAGGCAGCATTTCTCCTTGAAGTTTTAGGTGAAATTTGTATTATTAGCCAGCAAAGCATGTTCATTTACAGAGTCATGACACTTTTGCTAAATCAGCTGTCTCAGGACATCTTCATTCTGACCTGTTTCTTGGCCACACTTTTGAAGAGAAGGTTGGAGCATGTTTAACACTTTTGGCTATTCCTAACCCTGAGAAATAGCCATCCTAGTTTACATTTGCAAAATATGTTCTCCACTTTCAAAGAGACGTTGGAGCTGAATTTTCAGTTTCATATCTGATGCAGACATTTTAGAAATAATGACCATATAGAAATAATTCCCTAATTTTGGGGATCTTTAGCATAAGTGTTTAAATTTTGTCTCTTCAGACATTTCCTGGAGGTTTCAGTTGATTTTTTTCCCCCTGAAGTTTCATACATTATATTAAATTCTTACAAGTTGTTGTTTTAAATATCCAAAGTACGGTTGATCTGAACCTTCTAAGTAGACATTCACTGCGTGAGTATTTATATATTCTTCCCTCAAAAAAAGTATTATTATAGTGAAGAAAAGCAGCAAGATAACTGATCTGATGCTTTTGCTCCCCTCTGCCCCCCCCCCCCCCCCCCCCCCCCCCGCCCCTGCTTGCAGTTAGCTGCTGTTTCTGTTATTGATGATCATTCATTCTTTCACCCTAAAAGAAAAAAAAAAGTAGGCAGCTTCTGGTCTCTTCCCCAACTTCCCAAAGAAGCTATATTTACAGTTTTCTTCACCTTATTCTCCTCTTATCCCTATTTTGATCTCAGGTCCTTCTGTTTCCCTTTATCCCATTAGACAAGAATTTTCTCTTGGTTCTGTAAAACTCTTCTGGACAAAACAGTTTCATTTTTTTCAAATCAAGAAAAGCAGTAGGAAGTACTCATCAACCACATTATATTATGTCACAGTTCTTAAGGAGTGACTGTGCCTTTTGCTGCGGCATTCCCAGCATGGAAAATTTGTACAAAAATGGGGGAGAGTATAAACGCGTGAACTTTGGGGGTGAGGGGAATCATCACTGAACCTCCACGCAATTTGTGATGAATGCCTTAAAGGGATGTGAGGAACCCAGACATATACAAATCAACTCATTCATTAATTAATTTTATATGAAGGCTGATCACCAGCTTTCTGTCCCAGAGGACCATCTCCAAAAGTTAGACCAGCAAAGGTGCCTTGCAAAACTCGTCAACAGTGGTTCCTTTTCTCCATGCAAGGCAAACCTTCTCACCTGAAGCTGTGCTAAATCATTTGTGCTTACTCTGTTCCCTCATTTGACTTGTATTCTGCGGAGCTTTAAGTGAGTCAAGTTCCTGCAACTCCCTTGTTTTACCAACCTCTCACAAGTCTTCACTGTGTGTTAGAGGATGATGTTGCCTGAGAGTGGGCCCATGTGTGTGAAAGAGAATCTGAAATGAAGCTGTACAAGTTCCAAGCTGATATCAGTTACCTAAATATAGACAAGTGTTCCTAAACAAAGAAATTGAAGCTTTTAGAGGTTTTCAAGTTTCTAGGGAATTTGTTTTAGGGTTCTTTTCTTTAAGTTTCTTTCTAAACCATGGTTGCAGAAGACGCAATATAGCTCTGGAGGTGGTCACTATATTTCATACTTTACTAATGAATCCAGATCAGTGGTTCTCAACCCTTGAAATCTGAGGCATCTCCGTAACATTTGGAAAGTGAGTGGTAGACCATTTTAAACATGATTGCCTTCATTACTGTGCTTACATTCTTCTATAGGGGCTGGGCAGTCAAGGCAGATTCACGGCCAGACAAGGATAGGCCTAAACCTGAGCCTGTGCTTGCCTCTACACCTTTGGCTTATCTCCTCATACCTTGTGACACCTTTCAAAATATATCTTTGATGGCTCTGGATTTAGGACCCAGATACCCTGTTCCCACCCTCATTCTAACCACTACCTCTCCATTTGATAATTGGCAAATTTATTGATACGTAGTCTCAAGTCGCTCCTTCCCTCCTGATGACTCTTGACAACTCTTGATCCTTGGCTATCGCTGGTTTGTTGTCTCTCTGTGGTCACAATGCCCACATCAACACAGTCCAAGCTCATCACGTGCATACCTACTAATTTGGTCCTTCCAGACCCTCTCCTAATTTGGTCTGTTCCCCCCAAAACCAGGACTCAGGCCCCCCTGCTCTGGGGCCTTTTTATCTGGTGCTACTTTTATCTTGTGTTATGGGCAGTATAGTACATACTCCCTCAGTTCCCAGACTTTTCCAAACTATGTGTTCTTGTTTGCCTTCTTGTGTTAGACAGCCTGTCTGCTTTCAGGGCTGTGAGAAACTTTGTGCATGAGACCCAAGCTTTTTAGAAATCAATTAACCCCTGCTGCCTATTGTGTACTATTCTAACGCATATAACTATACCTATAAGCCAATTCCCAAGAAGAAAACCTTTACATGCCATTTCTAAACAAACACTCTTGTCACCCCAGGGTGCTGCAGCATCTCAGCTGAGAAACCATGATATAGATCCAAAGACCTTAATTTAGTCTCTGCCTAGAAAAATAATCAAGCCTGAAATGTATTTGTTTACAAACATACCTTTAGAATTCCAAGTGGGGCTTGGTTTTCCCTGTTAATCCATTTTCCCTATACCTGAGTATTATTAATTATCCCTCTGTCTAATTCAGTGATTCTCAACTGGGATGCTGTGAGATCCTTTTAAGGGTGTTGCAGGAAGTGTGAGGAGATGAGCTGATAGGAACAGGCTCAGGCTCTCCCTGTCTGGTTGTTCTCTTACCCCACTGCCTGGCATCTGTCCAAGAAGGTAAGCACTGTAATAAATACAATAGTTTTTGTTCAATTCGCAGAAGTTATGGAGGGGTGTATTGGATATTACAAGGGGTGCCTTGAGTCTAAAAAGATTGAAAATCACTGATCTAGTGCAATACATCAGGAACATATGGAAAAAAGAGAGGAAATATTGACATTCATCGCAACTCTTGTATAGCTCTAGATCAGCCCAGAAGATTCAGGTTGGGTGATGGTATTCAGATATCCCAAAACAAACTAAAAGGATCTTCCATGAAAAAGAGTCAGCCACATGGGTTTGTATCTTCATTTTTCTAGTCCTAGCCCCCCCCCCTCCTCCCAGCTTCCCCCTGACTCAGCGATCGGCCACCGGGGGACCTGGGTGCCCTCCCCAGACCCAGGAGGAACAAGTCATCAAATCACGGACTGAAACTGCACACAGACCTATTACACAGCATTCTCCTGAGTGGACTCTTGCACATCTATAGTTTTTGCTCTCTAAAATGTCTTTCAGAAAGATGGTATTCTATCTGCTCACATAAATTAATAGTCAGTAGTGATTCAAAGGATCCATATCAATCAAAGGTAGGAAGTGTTATGAGTAGATCCTTGAGAGAAATTGGTATAGGGGATATTCTCCCTTCTTGTAGAACTTCAGCAAAAGGAAGGAAGATGTATACACATTAGGGCAGTGCGAAGCTTTGGTCCCTGATTCAATTCAGTGGAGATTCAGCCTGATTCAGTGGCTTAATTTCCTAATCCAAATTGATTCAGAGGCCCTTTAATCTATCCGAATCAAATTGGAACCCCCCGATTTGATTTGGAGAGATTCAGAAATTCGGACATAGACACAGCTTTAAATGTTTTTTCTACATAGCTCTAAATAGCAGGTGACTTATGAATGCTGTGATGCTGGGGCAGATGGAGCATCCCACAGGAGCATGGGGGGCTCCCCAGTGCTCTTGGCAACATACCTGGAAGTGGACCAGAAGCACTTCCGGTCCACTTCTGGGTCCACCAGGGAGAGTGTGAAGGAGCCCCCCTTCACTCTCCCTGGCTCGGCGACTGGTGCCTCCTGGGTCTGGGGGGCACTGGGGCCTCCTGCCACCAACTGCCAATCCAGGGGGGCGCAGGGGTGCCCCCTACACACTAACTGGTGGGCCCAGAAGTGGATCGGAAGTACTTGTGTTCCACTTCCAGGTTCACCACCAAGCAAAAAGGGGGGCCCCACCATGCTCCTGTGGGATGCTCCATCCACCCCAGCATCACAGCATTCATGAGCTGCTCCTGGTATCTTGAGGAATGTAGAAAAAACATTTAAAGCTGGGTCTATGGCCGAACCGCCAATTCTCGGAATCAGCATTGAAACTTCAGATCCAGATTCGGCCAAATCAATTGGGGACGGTGACCTGAATGAACAAATCAAATCCTTGTCCCTGATTCAGGCTGAATCTGAATCAAATAGGCCCGTTTCTCACAGCCCTAATACATGTTGTTTACTGATTAATCAGGCATTCTAGTATTTTTACAAGTGCCATTCTGCTTATCATTCTAATCTTGCATTTTACTTTGCTAAAATGAAATATATTAAAATTTCACAAAAAATTAAGATTAATATTGTTGCTTGACTGAGGAATAAATTACAAAAAAAATCAGCTGTAGCTTCATTTAAAAATAAAACGTGTATATGAATACATATTCTGCATTATATGCAAACAATGTATACACATATTCTGCTGTTATGGAGAGGTAAATTTCCTTCTTTTTTCTTTTTCTATTAAAACATTGAGTAGTAGCTATCAACAATGAATACTGAATAGGAATTCCAGATGTTCTCTTGACAAGTGAGTTTAAAGAAGCGATATCTGTTCCTGTTCCCCCCATAAATGTGACAGTCAGTGCATGAAATCCATCTGTAATCTGTTTGCATGTAAAAGTAATAAATAGCTGAAAATAGCCTGTATAATTTAAAGACAGTACCTTCAATTTTAAATATGTGCTTTGACATATTTTAAATATATGCAGCTTTTTTTTAATCACATACTTGTTATTTGTTTTCCTTCTTTCTTCTGGTTACATCTCGGCCTCCATATGGCAAACATTACTTTATTTCCAGCTGTTTTAGGTAAGGAAGATCTGCTTCTCTGCAGTTACTGATGGAGATGCTTCAATAATTTTCCTCAAATAGTATATTCAGCACTTAGATTCAATAAGTCAGTCAGTCAACTCAGTTAGGCTCCAACCAAGACGTAAAAAAATTCCCTTGAAGAAAGTGTATCTTCTTTTTATAAACCAGAAGATCCATTGCTTTTTATAATCAACAACTATTTTAACAACTATTTTAACCTGTACTTCGAAAGAAAAAAACAGCAAATATGTTAATTATTTTTAAGCACTGGGTTGCATGATGTAAAGACTGTACTAAGGAAAATATTTTTAAAGTACAAAGCATAATTGTCTTTTTTCTTTGAGTAGCAGGTATTGTGAAGCATGACTGGTTTTCTTTGTCTGCACTATTAAAATATTTGTCCCACATTTCTACTACTAACTATTAACCATTCAGTGGGATTCTTGATAATCTTAATCAACATTCAAATGCTATTTTTCCTATACAGTTTAAAATCAATTATTTTATTCAGATTAGTCCACGGGAGATGATAATGGAAAAATATTATAGACAACTGTAAGAGAATCCATTTACTCTAATGAAAAATTTTAGTTCAGTAGTTAAGTATTATACCAACTTTAAAATTGATCACAACACTTTAAAATGCTCAGTGGGAACTCAGTGCTGTGTTTTTGGATATTTTGAAGTTAAGTATAATTTTTATACAACTATATGCAATGACCATCACAAAATCTTTTACAAGAAAGCTTAGATTTCTGTTTGCCCTTGTGTATCATTTCAGGAGCTGTCTTCAATCAATAACACAGACCTTTTTGTATAAGAGAATTTTAGACTATTTTATTGGCTTTCCAATAATACCAGTTGGATTCAGTCCTTTCATTTAGCAGTAAATTCATCTTAGTGTGCTGATACCTCACCAAAATCCTACCAACAGTATGATATTTAAAACCTCTTCAGAGACATAAAGTCTAATATTCCAGGGTTAGATAAGTGACTGTAATCTAATAGTTGCCTGTCAAAACAGAAATAGTGAAGAAAGAAGAGAGACAATTGTGCAGCTGATAGACAAACATACAGCCGTTAGCACAAATAGTGTCTTTTTACTTGTGGATGTGAAAGGAACCTTATGAGTAGTTTAAAATAATAAATAATATAGTTGCTTATTCCAGTTCCCCACTTGTGGTCTCAGGTTAACCCCAACTGTCTATTGGAACTCATCTGATACAGTTTATTAGGAGTGACAGTAAATGGGGAGAAATGAAAACAGCCAATAAGAGCCATTAGCCTTACAAAAAAAAATGGGCCTGAGAATTTATAACTTACCTTGTTGAACTAAACTGTCTTTTCTCCCCTTGATTTTTCAAGTGAAAAATGTTCCTGACATTAATTTTAGTTTTGAAACTTAAAACATATTTAATTTTGCTCACTTGTATGTAATAGCTTCAACAATTTTTTTAATACACTATAATTCTTGTGCAGGTTATAGTCATAATCTAAAATAGCAACAAATGTGAAGGATTATTTTTTTTAAATAAAGATATAGCACAATATAGTTGTCGCTGTTTTTAATACTATGATCAGTTTTTTAAAAATATTTCTTCAGTGGCTAATTACAGAGACAGTTTTGTTATTCATCTCTATGTAATAAAAGTAAAATCAGGTTTCATCACAGTAGTATTTATTAATATATTGTGTATAACTAAGGAAACGTCATTTTTCTATGTGGTGATGTATTTTGAATTTTCGTAGTGCACTTCAGCTAGAAACCTTTACAATCATTAGTCAATTGTTTGGTTTAATGTGCATGCAGACTAAGTATTATTTAATTTACTTTATATTTCTTACAACTGATGTACAAAGAGATTAAGAATAGTCCAACACCGAGCAGCAATTCTTTAGTGAAGATGGGATGGAAATCCTGATGCTATACATTAATTTCTAGACTGTACTGCTTCTCTATTCATTGTTGTGTTGAGTCTTAGAAAGGTATAGTAGATCTGATGTCTGTGTGTGTTTCCCCCCACCCCCTTTCTTTTGGAAATGTCTTGAACTGTGAAGATCTGAATTGAAAGGAAAGCTAATAAAGTTAGTTCCAATAGAGAACCAAGGGCAACAAAGATTGTTGTTGTTGTTGTTGTTTTTTTACTGACACATGCGTTTACTGATACGTTTCACATAATGTATATGTAACTCTTCTGCCAGGCACTTCCCTGTCCTGCTGCCAGCTGCCCTGCTGCCAAGTGTCAGTAAGAAGGGCTGTTCTATTAATATGTTCCTTAGATTTACTATATTTTGCATGTAGAGAAAGGGACACAAGAAAAATGAAGTGGCTCATTTGATCATTTTGATCAGCTTTGACTAGTAATCCTCTGGTCACTAGATACACTTTTTCATTTAGGAAAAAGCTATGGCAAGGCAATAACAATTCTGTATAGCTTCCTAATTACCCTGTTGTTTCTGATTCCTGGTTAAATGTGGAGCGTACGAGTTCAAGAAAGTTACCCATGAAAAGTCCAATGAGTATAGATAGACGTCACAATAATACTGAGCATTTGTTACCTCCCAGTTGTTTGAGTGACAGAAAGGAAGGATAAAAACTTAATTTTTTACTGGTAGAAGTAAAACAGGGAACAAGTTTTGAGTTGTTATTTAGATGTAGTAAATTGTGGAATACCACAATGAACTTAAAACTTAGTGTGTGTTGTAGGTACTCCATTGGAAGAAATCAATTTAATTGGATAGATGTAAATGGAAAACTCCTGTACTTACTGCAAAAAAAGAAATTATGGGAGAACAAATAATGTGTCAATGTTTATATGACTATCTAAAAGTAAAAGATATTTAAGTATAGCATGTCATAGAGTGACTGGTAAGAGTATCAGTGTGTCATCTCTACAACACAAGACAGATTTATTTTGAATTTTATTTTGTCAGCTGAAGGAATAGCGGTGAATTACAGATGTTTTTAAAAAAAAACAACCCAAAACAGCACAGTTTTAACTCAGTGCACTCCCACACTGAGCCCAGCACACGGCCAGAAGAGGCAATGAATTAATTGAACCAACTCGCCCAACCTCTGTTATAGACCAGGAGCTTTAGTGGGGCTTTTTGGTACTTTTATCTAATAGCTGATTGAATCAGCTTCAGCTAAAAGCACCAAAACCGTCCACTGAAGTGCCCGATCTATACAGATGCTGCAGAGCTGGATCAAAATAATGAGTTACTTCTCCCTGTAAAACATGTTGTTGTTGTTGTTCTTGTTGTTTTAATGTCTGTAAGCAGCCAGCATGAATAGTGAACAAGTTCTCTCTAGGGTTACCATTTTCAGGAAATACATACTTAAATAATACTGGGCACATCTACACATGCATATTAATGGGACACAATAAACTCCAACACATTGCAGCAGAGTCTATTGTTCCCAGGTGCCATGTTTACATGTGTTCCCAGGACCACAGCACATTGAGCTGGGTTAAAGCAGCCCCAGTTGGCAGGGGGCCGGAGGAGTCAGCCTGCCAGCTTGGGTTTGCTCCAGCCCAGATCGATGTGCTGTGGAAGGGCTGGCTAGGGGACGAGGGTGCTCCAGTGTGGGGCTAGCCAGCAGGCAGACCCCACATTGAGGCACCGTCATGCCTCAGCCAGCATATCATCATCTACACATGAGGTGCTGTGGAATAAAACAGTCTGCAGCATGATAGTACTTGTAAATACAAGTACTACTCTGCTGCAGAGTTTATTAGTTTCCTGCACTTTAATAGGGCCATATGTGTCAACACTAAGACATTTACTGCAGAGCTAATTAACCAACTCCACAGTAAATGTCTCCTGTGCACATGCCCACTGAGTCTCTTTAATGTGACTATGCCTCAGGGGTGTTTTTAGCACTCCTTAGGCATAAATAAAATATTTATTTTCTCAGATTTTTTTGGGTGGGTTTGATCTCCATTATATTGGATTCTCTTTTTTCCTTTTCTCTGTGTAGACTAGTGTGCATACAATGCACATATGTATACACTTGCTTGGAATACGTTTCTTGATGCCACTTCACTTTGCTATTTAATTGGACAAATATCAGATTTTAGTCAACTGATTTTGATAGAGGAGAACCCTATGTTAATGTTAATATTCAAATGTGTGTGTGGGGTGGGAATTGACTTTAGGTACAAGCTGACTTTTGAATAAGTGGATACAAGCTGGTGGTGTGAAGGTAGCTATAGTGTATGATGGCTTTCAGATGCAACATGGCAGCAGTGTGGCCAGTGCAGTCTTTCACCATGGTGTTTAGAAAATCAGTTTGCTGGGTAGAATATTCCAGAGTTAGTTTGATGAAAGGGTAGAAATTGTTAGTCTTGGTGAAATTTTGCTAGTAAGCTAGTAAGCTCTGAGTCTAAATAGGATGGCTGTGGGGAATCTTAAACACTGGATTCAGAGCTTAAGGTGACTGGCTTGTGGTGTCCCACTTTCTTAGGAAGAACATCAGACAGGAGGTCTGAGACTAGGACTGTGTTTTGGCATCAAGGAGTTGTTGCTGTTAGGTGGAAGCTGGAAGCCTGATGATAACAGGGCATGACATTAGTGGGGCTTGCACAGTGTGTGACAGTACTTTAGCAGCAATATAAACTGCGTGATGCACAACAGACTGGTGCCTGTGGCTGCATAGTGAATTTTTTGAATGATTTGGAACAGTCTGGAATCACTTTAGTCTGAGAAAACCCGGATTTGCCTTAAAAGCCCAGGACAAATATAATAACAATGATAATAAAAAGAACAACATAATAATAACACCATAACAACAACAACAGCAACAGGTTTCCTTCCTGTAGCATAAGGACAACAGGATGAGGCTGCCAGGGTAAGAGCACTGCCAGAAAAGAATATGGCTGGTAGAATAGAATGGGAATGAAGAAAACAGAATTGAGAAGTCGTGGTTTTTTGGTTGGAGAGAATTGGGGTTGATCAGAGTCATATCTGGTTGCCAGCTAAATGAGAGAGGCATAAGGGTGATACTTTTCTCTGTTTTTTTTTTTTTTTTTTGGGGGGGGGGGGGTTGTGTATATTTTATTTGAGGACTTAAATAATTTGATGCAGATACAAGTTTTGGACTTTACAAAGGCTTTGGGGTGATACTTGATCTCTGGAATGCAGGTGGTCAGAGTAAATGATTTGGTAGCCTTAAATTACGATTTTAAATCTTAGTTTCACAAGGAATAATTTGGGACTTGTAGATAAGGAGAGGGAGAGAATTGTACTGAGACATGAGGTTGATCCATAGTTTGGATAGGTTGTCTCTATAGCATTATGAACATAGGTTTGTTGTAATTATGTAGTTGTGTATGCTCTTGGGGTTGTAAGATTCTGTCCATTTTGTACTTCCTGAAAGACCCATTCCATCCTCTGGAATTCACTTCAGTCTAATGGAAAGGGCATTGAAGTTCAAACCCAAAGGGTACCTATACACCTGCTCTGATATGCTATAATTAGATTAATTTAGTATGTTCTGTGTTCTAATTAGAATGCTTTACTACTACCACAGCATCACATGTATACTCCCACATGGATTAAAAAATGGCCACTGGGGTGCTTAACTAAAGCCCATTGAATGAGCTTTAGTTAAAACATCCCGTGGCCATTTTTAAATGCTCAGGGGCCTTAATACAGATGATGCCATGTTGTTTTAATTAGAGTGGCTCTCCAGGAACTGCTCTAATTAAAATGCTTCCTCCACTTCCAAGCACATGTATAGACAACCCAAGGACTGAGTATTATTGGTTGCTGTTAATAACCCTTATTATGTCTTGCACTTTGCTAGGTATTAACCAGTTTCACTGAGAGCTTGCACAAGGTCACTTCAGGCAGATCCGGGAATAAAGCAAAGTTTCTTCTACCTTGCCACAAATATTTTCAGAAAGAATATGTCAAATAAAATTTTCATATAGTTTATGCTAATACAGTATAGTTCTCTGTCACCCTTTAAGCACTACGCACTGTAGAGATGCTTATGATTGTTACTGTTTCTGTGCTAAAGAATCTGATTCTTTATCTCAAGTGGCAAAACTGCATGCTTTACATCTCAGATTCAGTCCTCTGTGCGACCAAAACCAAGTCCTCTAGGAATGTTCATTTATTTGGTATGACAACTTTAGCCATTTGGGCTATGTACAGGCATTCAGGAAGCATGAGGGTGAAGTGCTGTAAGTATCATGCTTTCCTCAAAGTGCCCTAGATCAGTGTGGGAGCAAACAGAACTGATGTTTGCCCTGGGGTGGGGAGCATTGAAACACCCTATACTGGCAGGCTGGAGGCACTCCTGCATGTCTTCCAGGAGAGTGCCGGAGCAGCCCCCAGCCAGTGGCTGTCAGCAACAGCTAGAGGGGAAAGGGGAGAATAGAACCCCCCTACTATGTGCCTCACCCCCATCTTGCTGGCTTAGGCCTTAGGGAGGGCCAGGCTGGGCCTACACAGTGTGGGGGCTCCATTCCCCTCCCTGCCTCCAGTTCCAGTACACTGAAAAGCCCGGCTAAGCAACCCTGAGCTGTAGGTCCTAGCTGTAGCTGTTAGGAGATTTGAGCAGAGGCATGGGCAAACAGACCTCCCCCAACTACACAGACCCGGTCCAGCTCCACCCCCCAAACCTGAGCCAGCAAACTGGGGTGTCCCACATGGCAGGGGCCTCTCTTTCCCCACCCACCCCCTGCTTGAGCCTCCTGACAAATGCAGCCAGGAGGTTTTTTTTCACTTTTTGCTGAACTGGGACCTGGGGGCAAGGGAAAAAATGGAACTCCCCTGCCATATGCGGTTCTCCATTAGCTTTCTGGCTTGTGTCTTGGCAAGGAGGACAGGCTGGGCAGGGGTCTCATTTCCTCCCCTACCCCGACGCCCAGTTCCCAGCGCAGCTGAAAGCCACACACAGTCTCAAGTGGCAGCTGTCAGGAGGCTAAGGACAGGGGAATGAAGCACCCCCTGCAACACGGGCCTGGCCCAGCCCCTGTCCCCAATACCCAAGCCAGCAGGCTGTGGGGGAGGCCCAGGCAGCAGGAGTTTCCATTCCACACCCACACTCCCCCTCCTGGTCATGCAAGGAGGAGATGGAACCATTTCTGTCTCCTCTATGTGACAGCCTAGGGTTGGAGCTGGGCTGATGCTTTCCCAGAGCAGATGAGCACTGGCTATGGCTAACACACTGCTCTGCAAGGGGCCCCTGGGATGCTAGTGGAATGTGACCTACCTTGACTCTTAGTGGGATCTGGTACATGCATTCAATAAAGTGCTCTAATCTATACTGCTTTAGTCTGATACCACATCCATCCAGGGTTAACTTAGGGTGCAGACAGAAATGCAGCTCCCAGCTGTTACTCAGATTTCTTCAAAGTGTTCTCAGTTACAATGTTACCCTAGACCAAAAAGAAGTTCATGGTTGGTTCCAGGGCAGAGGAGAATCTAGCTGTGGGCTGGAAGTCTGCAGGCAGGTCCAGTTTTCAGAATGGGAGGGGAGGAAGGCAGCAGAGGTTGTTCTTTTTGGAAGCTCTCCAGCCAGTGCTGAAATGTGGGGTGGGTGAATTGGAGCCCCTCCCCCTTAGGGTAGGGCTTCAAAACATCTGCTCTACCCTCCAGTGGGGGCTGAAAAAAACCCAGACTGAACTCCCTCTGCTGCCTTTCTCCCCTTCCATTCTGAAAGCAATGGCAGGCTGACACACGGTGCATACAGACATTGCTAAAGATGCTACATTTTGAAATGTCTTTATCTGGTACCTCATGCAACGAGGGGTCAGATTTTCACCCGATCCACCATGTTTGAAGCAGTCTGCTGCTGTGCACTAATGTTTGATCACAGGCATAAACTGCTTTCTATAGCCAGATTGGGCGTATATTGTCACTTCTGTCTGTGCCGTTAGAATAGGATATTCCGTTTTTAAGGTGCTGCATGTGCTGTGAATGTCTGTTCAGTTATGGCTGTAGAGCACTTTCTGTGTACTTATTATGCAATAAGTGTAACATCTGTGTCTAGCCTTATACTATAATTTGCTGCATGAGCCAGGAAGAGAAACAATAAACATGATGCCTGTAGTTGTACTGCTCTTTCACAAATGCCCGATGGAAATGTGTGTGTTAGATCTACCTGTACAGATTGGTCCATGTAAAACATGCTGTTAACTTTTATCAACTCATAGCTGAATTGCAAGATACCTGTAATATGGACCTGCAAGCTGTGTGCTTAATTTTGGACCTGCACAGGTGATTTACTCCTGTGGAGTGAAATAAGAATGCATATGTATAAGTTACTGTAGACACATCTACATGTGATGCTATGTCGCTGTAGCAACCCGCTACAATAATGTAGTATTGGTGGGCAAAAAATGTGACATCACAGCTAAATCGCTGTAGCAACATGCTCCCTCGGTATAGTGTATTGCTATAGCAGCGTAGCGGCTAAAAATAATTGTGTTGCTGGCATGGCACAGTACAGGCTGTTACAGCACCGTTATTTAGTACTCCCTTTTGGACAATAAGCACATGAGGAAGCGTGTTGCTATGGCAATGTAGCTAGAATGGGAGAGTGGGGAAGGCAGCAAAGTACTAAATGCCGGCACAATAACATGGTGCTGTAGTGGTATGTGTAGATGCGCCCTGTAAGAACTTTGGATTTTTTCTTGGAATGATTCTATAATGCTCAACGTATTTCCTAGTAATAAATTAAGACGTTCTGGTAGTAATTATTTTGTTTTATTCATTAGCAGAAGTTGGCTCATTTAAGCATAGGGTGTGCCAGAGCTGAGAAATAATATATATTGATTGAGATAAATATTTGAGACACATTTCTGTGTCCAGAGAGTGAAAGACTACTTGGTTATGTTCCTAAAAGGTCAAGATTTGTTTTAAGTTACACAACTTTCTAGTAAGCCAGCTTCATTCTCAAAAGTTGCAGTAGTGCCCTAGCATACTTCAATTTTGTCTCTCTCATGAGAATGAATTCTGCACATATCGTCAGGAATTAAAACTGTTTTTCCACTCTTATGGATGTTTGTCAGCTCCTATTTAAGAAGAGTTTCTTCAGTAGGAACAAATGGCTATGCTATTTCATGTGCATTCGGTTGCTTTGTAGGGTTTGACACATGTTAATAGCATAGACTTTTGGGTAAGTGCTGGCTGTATAGGAGCAAACTTTGCTGTTATACGTCAAGCTTTTTTGTGCTGGAATCTGTTTAGGATGGGATAATTGTTTGTTTGTGCTTCATGTGAAACAGAGCCAGCTTGGTGAATGAACTAAGCTTAAAATTTTTATTGTATATACTTCTAAGAAGCAGGAAACAGATGGGAAACAAAACAAGCATAAGAGTGAAGGAGAAGTGGAATTAAATGAGAAATGCTCTGTTATTTCCCATTTGCTTGATGGACAGACAAAAGTAAAAGTAAAAACAAACAAAAAACTCCAACCTACTGTAGCTAAACAGAAAATTGACCCAGGTATTCATAAAAACAGGTTATCATTTTCTAGGAATGAAGAAAACCTGACTTATTGTCTCAACAAAATAAAAGGAGCTTTTCTTGCAGCCCGTGCTTTTAGCTCCCACAGAATGTTATCTGATAGAATAGCTGTTTAAAACTAATCACACGGATGGGTTCAGTTTTTGAGGTCATGTCTGCTTAACGCAAGAAGTGAGTATGCACACACAGCATTAAATACTTTCAAGTCTCCCTGATCCTTGGGCCAGCTGAATATGATGTCTGGCTACTTCAAAGGTGTGTTCTATTGCTTTGTATAGATTTGAAAGGGATCATGGATATGTCAAAAAAGCTAAAAAGGAAATTCCAAAAAATTAAGCAATAGAACTATCTTTATGGGTATAAAGAATAGTTTGCTTTCAAAGATGCTATGGAAGAAGAAGTAGCAAAAAAATTACATGGGAATTTTTGAGAGAAGATAGACTGTGGTGACACTTAAGTATAGGCATAAGTGATAGAGAAGTCAATTAGAAGCAAGGACGGTATTTGAGAAGGAAGATAAGTAAAGTAATTCATTATATTGATCCTGTTAAGATTTTTGATAGCAGATTTGGTCAGAATTTCTGTCCCATAGGGAATTTCAACATTTTTTTCCATCCTGAATTAGGACAAAAATGTAAATTTCCTTTAGAAAGGAAATTCCTTCAGGGAAAATAAAAACTCAATTGGAAAACACTGAAATCTTTAGGTAAATCATTTTATCTTGATAATGTTGGAACTTTATAATATTTTAATCTGATATATATAAACATTACTAAAGCCAAAATGAAATACAACTGGACAATAAAACTGAAGCAAATAGAAAAAGGTAAAAACATTTTTTTTTAAATCCATGTGAAAATTTCATGAACAATGATGTGTTCCCATATAATGTATGATTCTGATTAACTGTAGTTTCTGATGAAAAACTGTTTTGTTAAAAAAAAAAAATCACTTCTAGTTGATGATGCATTTTACAGGCTGTATGAGAGAGAGGCAGAAATGCATGGTAGTTGAAGCTGTACAAGCAGGTAAGGTTACTTATAAAGAAGCTTGGGAAGGAGAAAAGGAGCAGAGCAGAAAGTGAAACAATTCCTCTATTTCTAGGTATCCAGGTTGTAGCCATATTGGTCTAAAGGAAAAAGGAATCTGGACTTGTGGTAGAAGTGACATCTTTTATTAGTTCAACAAGATTTTTGCAAAAAAAATTCTTTAATTGCAAGCTTTCGGGCACAAACACCCTTCATTAGGCACTGGAAAAAAGATTGTAGAAGTTTTCCTGTTTAGAAATGGAAGTTCATATTTCATAGGATTTCACAGAGGAGTCAATAGGTGGAAAATTCCTGTGGGCAGGCAGGACTTCATTGTTAAAAGAGTCTCTCACCTCTCTTGTGAGCTTCTGTGATGATGATGCAAATTAGCTTGAACAAAGACATTGCAGTATCTCAGGTTTCAGGTGGCCATAGTTGCTTCCTCCTTTGGAAAATATGAGGATTTCATTAAAAAAAAATCTGCTAAAATTCAATATCTTCCATGTGTTGGTATCTAGGTTGTAGCTATATTACTCTAGAGGAAAAAGCAATCTGGGCTCATGGCAGAGGTTATATCTTCTATTAGACCAACAAGATTTTTGCAAAAAAATGTCTTTAATTGCAAGCTTTCGGGCACAAACACCCTCATTTTTCCAAGGAGGAAGCAGCTATGACCACCTGAAACCTGAGATACTGCCCTGCCTTTGTTCAAGCTAATTTGCATCATTATCACAGAACCTCACAAGAGAGGTGAGAGACTCTTTAACAGCTAAGACCTGCCTGCCCAGGGGAGTTTTCCATCTATTGATTCCTCTGTGAAATCGTATGAAATATGAACTTTCATTTCTGCCCAGGAGAACTTTTACAATCTGTTCCCTGATGCTTGATGAAGGGTGTTTGTGCCCGAAAGCTTGAAATTAAAGATTTTTTTTGCAAAAATCTTGTTCGTCTAATAAAAAGATATCACCTCTACCATGAGCCCAGATTGCTGTCTTTCTAGTACATTCTTCTGTAATTGCTGAGCAAAAGGTCGCATTTAAAAGTGCCATGGTTTTGGATGTATATCTGGAACTAGGAACAAAGTCTGCATACTTTTTTTCTGCAACAAGTAATGATGATCTGATGCATCCAATGATCACAGGGAAGAAACTTGATTCACAGAGAACACAATTAAATAATGGTCTGGATTTACACTCTTCCAAAACAGCCAAAGGTAGAGTTTCTTTCCTTCCTTCCTTAATCAGCAGGGATCCTGGTTTTCTCTGATTTAAAAAAAAAATCCCCATTTTTTAGTTAAAAAAACAAAACAAAACAAAAGTAACCCAAATCCACATTTTTCTGTGATTTAAATGAAACACTACTAAAATATAGCTGTGTTTCATTTCAATTACGGAACAG
Source organism: Alligator sinensis (assembly GCF_000455745.1). NCBI lineage: Eukaryota > Metazoa > Chordata > Crocodylia > Alligatoridae > Alligator > Alligator sinensis. The sequence continues at coordinate 369,146 of NW_005842888.1, forward strand.
TGTCAATTTGGGGTTAATTTTTTTTAACTGAAAATTGGGGATTTTTTTTAAAGTAGAGAAAACCAGGATCCCTGCTAATCAGCCTGAGGAGGATTAGTGTAAGGAGATCTCCTGAAAAGGTGACTGGAGAGACTGGAAAATTTTAGCACGCAGGAACAGTCAGTCATTCACTGGCATGCATGGTTTTAACATGGTGATATAATCAAAAAAGCATGGCTGGTGAGAGATTTTTTGAAGTGGTATATATTAGATCTGAATCCATAAAAACATGAATGGATATATAGGAACAGCAACATGCATAGGAGGTTTATATGTTCATTGAAATTTTTGTATATGCAAATGTGATCAGCTGCTTTTTAAAATCTGAGTATTGTTTTGGGGGTATTTTAGGGACTAAGTTTGAGGGGAAAAAAGTAGGAAAAATATTTAGGATTTTTTAGAAGTGGAAAGGATTATTTAAAGAGTATAGCTACATGCTGTAATAGCCTACATTCCCTGGAAATGTCTATTCTATATGTATAAAGCGCTTAGTCTGTCTGTCTGCGTCTGCTTGTCCATAATGCTCTTGGAGCACTCTGGTCGTCTTGGCAGCCAATCACAATGCTTACTGAAACAACCAATCAGTGCACTCTGCACAGACAGACAGGAAGTGGTGGTGGCACAGGATGCTGGTGGAGGGAACAGCAGGGATGGAGTGGAATGGCAGAGTGCCATCATGACAGAGGAGACGAAGCAGGGGGTGCCAGCCTGGCCCTGCTCCTTGGAGGCAATGGTGGCATGGGGTGCTGGCAAAGGGAGACAGAGGGGATGGTGGGGCAAGCTTCCCCCTCCCCCTGCTCCTGGGAGGCGGTGGCATCACGAGGTAGTGGGTGGTGGTGCTCTGTCCCTGCCCCGCCCACATCATTCTTGATGGGCAATTCGCTAAATTTTCATTTGATTTAAGTTTTTTAGATAAAATAATGGAACATTTTGAATTAAAATGAAAGTTCAGCAAATTACATTAAATAAATTTTGTCTGTGGAGTCCCATCTTTTAGCTGTCATTGATGTTTTTAGATGTTCGGTGCAAATATTTAAGTGTACATTATGAACAAAGAAGTGTGATAGATCTCTAAGGATCTGATTGGGAAACTGCATCCCATATAGATGTGGGACCTGACCCACCCACTTGGAGTTACAGAATGTGAAATTAAATGTTTAAGTGTCCCAAATATATGACTTCCCAGTAATTATCTGAGTATATTAAATCATTCTACCATAAATTGACAAATAATGCTGTCAAAGGGTGTTGATATATGAAAGTTGATTTGGCAATGTCACTAAACAAACAAACAAACAAACAAAAACCCTTATCTTATTTAGAGTTAAGTATGTATTTCACATTTGGGCTGCATGGCAAGGCTGCAAACTTGCCCAGCCTGTTTCAGGATCCTGGGCCCAATGTTCACAGTGAGCTGACATGCTCAATTTAAGACACCATAAAAACCAGTGACAATGAAGGATCTTCATTATATGTGGAGCATCTTTGTGACTGGTTTGCCATTTAATGGAACCATAAATTAGCTGACTATATGGACACGGGTCAGTTTATTGTGCAAGTAATATACTAATTGCACCATAAATGAAATTTCTGCCAATGGAGAACATTTGGAGACAACAACTATTTTGTAGGTAGGTCAGACTTTATGAAATTCTTTGAAAGAGGAAGGATGCATTTTCAAATATAAGGAGTAACATCAGAATTGTGAAATATTTTAAAATCAAATGTAGATTATGGTGTGCAAACTTTCAGTGTTTTTACATTATAAAGAATTTTAAAGGTATTTCTTTTTAGAATCACTAAAGAGAAAAATGTTTAATATGAGTGCTATATTTCTCTAACACTGACTCTATATTTTTTCTTCTCATTCAGAATACAAATTTCCTTTACATTCTCAAAAAAATTAATGCCTCCCCCCCCCCCCCCCAACCCCCCCCCCCCCCCCAAGTTCTCTGAGTTTAAGGAGGATTTATACTATTTTTCCATATGTAACAGAGTCTGAATTGCTGCAAAACTCAATTTGTCATAATAGGTGTGCCTCTAGAATTATTTCAAGGATAAGAATAATATGCATGTCATTAAAAAGAATAAACCATTCCATAATGAAGAAAGCTTCAAAACAATGGCCCTGTCTTTTATTAGGAACTTCTAAAACTGCGATTTTGCGAAAGTATTGTTGGTTGCTTGTAGTGGGAAAATTTTACCATCAGGAGCTAAATTTACATTTGCCTAAGTAAACATGTGGCAGAGTACAAGTTGCAACAAAGAAATGTATTCTTATGAGGTAACACCTTTATTTTAATGGGCATTAAGCTTGACTTAAGTGGGATCTATACCTCTAAGTTTGGAGAGGATATGTATATTTTAGGAAAGTGGACTTCTAATGTGTTGTGTCCATAATTAGAATATTTTCTGTAGTGGCTTTCAGTGTGTAGGTATAAAATCTTTCCCAAAACACCACTTATAACCATTTTGAAAAGAATACAAAATTGAATTTAAAGAACTTTGGTAATTCACTGGTCTTATGCTTGCTATCCCTGCAGGGCAAAAGGCAGCCTTCCCACTCCCCTGGAAGGGGTGAGGGGTCTGTTGCAAGTCACTTGGCTTCCCTGGCGGGATGAGAAACCCAAGGAGCACCTGCCTATCATTCCTTGCCTGTGTTGGCTACAAATGTCCAGTTTGGGATCCTTAAAATTCTGGTTTATTAGGTGGATTGAAACACTGTAATGAGTTAAATCATAAACCTTGGGGCTGGTCCTTACACACACACACACACACACACACACACACACACACACACACACTAGCAAGCTACAAGAGTTCAGGTATACCTATCCCACAGGTGCTGGAGTCTGTTGCTGAGGCTTCTTTCAGCATGGTGGTATCTTCCAGAAGGGGGTTGCCGGCTGGTCCTTCTGGCTGGACAGGTCAGGTGCTGGTCAAGTTGGAGATCAAGAGGACACCACTGAGGGTCACTTTTCACTGCTTTTTATCTGTCCTTAGCAGACTTTGGTGACTCCCCAGTTTTCAGGTTTGCCCAATCCAGGGGTCATTGATCCTTGTGGGACTTCCCCCCTTGGAGGCTACTGGATGGCATCTGTCAGCCCCAGGGGTCGTCTGCATGTACGTGCAGGTTTGGGAGTCCATTGATGAATTTTGAATAGGGCTCTGGGAGCAGTCAATTTTTAGATATTCAGCCCAAAATTTGGTCCCTGGTGTTGATTAACTCAGGCCAGGGCTTCTAGCCCTTGATCAGTGAGGTTTAGAGATTTCCCGGTTGTTACATTGTCTTCTATTGAGTTCTTCCCTTGGTTGATCTGCAGTTTTCTTAGGTGTTAATAGCTGCCTGCTACCGTGTTACACATTCAATCACTCATTCACTCGCTCTTTCAGGGGCCAGCCTGATACAGGGAAGGGCAGTTTGATTCCTGCCCTTGTTAACATTATTACAATGTATAACTTATTTATGAAACTAAACACATTTAGTTGAAAGTTGAAAGGTGAGGAGTATAAAATATAAGCTACAAATGTAATGCCATGGCACACAAATAGATAAAAATACCAAAATACAAGGGGAGATACAAAATGCGCACACACAAATTTCAAAACACAATTCCTTATCTTAAAGTGAAAGAGAGAGGAAGGAAGAAAAGGTAGAAGAGGAAAAACATATCCAAGGAGGGGAGAGCAAGTGCAGGCAAGAGGAAAAGGGACTTTCTGCTACATCTGGAGACCTCTCTTTCAAGGCACCTTTTGTAGCTCTCCAGCCTGGAGACTGGAGCTTCTGTATGCCCCCATGGCATTACATTTTTCTAGTGCTTCAGAATGCTGAGACATTTTGTAGCACTACAGTTGAACAATTGTACAATTGAATACTTGAAGTGGACTTAGGCATCTAAGTGCAATTCTATTCTACCTTGTTCATGTGTTTGAGACTCTATCAATGCATCTGCTTTTGTAACACACTACAGTCTTACCCTAAAGACCGAGTTGCACAAAAGCAGGATAGAGGAGGAGGATCCACCAACCTTTTATGTATTTAGAGGATATTATGTATTAAGTGGAGTAGGATTGTGCTTAGACATCCAAGGCTACTTACATGTCTGTCAGTGAAATAGAATCTGACCCCTCGTTGTGTTAAAAAAAAAAAAAAAACTAAAATAAATTTGTTTTCAGTGTTCCACATCTAATTTTCATGAAAAGAAAGGAAGTCAAAAGTGGCCACTAAAAGATCAGAATTCTTGAGGATGAGAGAAACCATTCCTGAAATTGTTTACTTTTTTCCCCAAGCTTTCACTAAATTATCTATGTTGCAGTACGTTATATTTTATTGTTTTACTAGGAACCAGAAACTGCATTATGGAAGAAAAGTATATGTGACATATATCTTGGGATTTCTTTTTTAAAGTTTCACTTAACTGAGTAATATCCAATAATAATAAGCCACATATTAATGATGTGTAATTTTAGATCACTGGCATTTTGCTGGAATAGCTGTGAAGCTAGCCTGCTTTTAATGCCACATCTCACAGCTGTCTGCTAATATATTTTCTGTTTAATAGTGCTATGTTGCATTAGCCTTAAAATACATTATTTTAATGTGTGTAATGTTTAGACTGAAGAAATGGCAAAATCCCCAGAGCCATTGTTTTTTTGTTATATACTCTACTGGTATGTACATCTCTCAAGGAAGGCTTAAGGATAACTTGTTGTCTCACTTGAATGAAAACTCAATTCTGCCATTCCTTGGTCATAAGCTTATAAACCATTAGACAATTTTACCTGTTCTTAAATTCTATTTGAATTTGAATTTTCAAATTATATTCAATTTCAATTTAGTTTCAGAAAGCTATTTGAAATTTTAGCTTTCTGAAACTAAAAGATTTTACAGGAAGATGAGACTGTTTTGCCTATATTTACTTTATCGGTCCTTAACTATTACTTAAAGGAGTACATTGTCACAGGAGTAGAGAGAGAAAGGAGCCCAGCAAAACACTGAAGCACATCTTAATTTAACTATTTAAAATTTTTTTGGCGGGGGGGGAATATGAGGGTACTTTAGATTAAGTATGACCTGAATTTCAGTATGCAGAAGATCTTGCATATTAATGACAAGTTTAGTAAGGCAGTAGTAGCAACCCTGAACAATAGGTTGTTAAATCATTTTGCTCTCCTAATGATGTGTGACACATTTTTCATATTTTCAAATTGCAGTGTAAAGATATTATTCAGACTTCTTCGAGGGGAGCTTTAAATGAAAATGCTTTAGTGCATAGTTATTTTCATCAAACATTTTGGTTAAGTATGTTCAGTCTTTTAAGGTGCATTTACACTGTTTTAATAGATATTTTGGATCGGTATGATACTTTTCTACAAAGTAGTGGACTAATAAAGAAAATATAATAGCTTTAGGTGCCTGTACATGAGCAGGGATTCTGCTCTGATGAGCTGCAATTACCATGCTCCAGCAGCTTCCTGTGTCTCATGTATCAGCATCCCCATGCTTAAAAATGGCAGTGGGGGCACTTGAATTAAACTTTGTCAAAAAAGCTTTAGTTTGAGTGCCTCCGCCACCATTTTTAAGTGCAGGGATGCTGATGCACAAGATACGGGGGCGCTTTAATTAGAGCAGCTCTTGGAGCCCCTCCATCCGTCGCACATGTGTGAAAGTGCTCTTTTAGACTAAGGTGGACTAAAGTTGACATATTCTTATTTTTAAGTTTTCATAAACTAGCCTGTTCAAAACTAGATTTTTCTTTTAGACCCTGTTTTCCTCCTGATTATATAAATCTAATATTAAAGCAACAATGTAAGGAGTTACATGTTTAATAGTACTCTTTAAACCAGGAAAATTTTAATCTCAAGTCTTTGGAGTCATCCCTCGCTATTTCATTGGTCTTCAGGCATGATATGTCATCACTGCATGCAAGTTTGTAACAGTTATAGAATCATGGAAATGTAGGACTGGAAGGATCTCAAGAAGTCATCTAGTTCAATTACCTAACTGGAATGGTTTATTCTGCTCAAGGTATTTTAAAACATTCTAGCTAAGTGTTTATCTAACCTACTCTTAAAAACTTCCAAGGGTGAAAATTTCACAATCTCTCTAGGCAGTCTTTTCAAATGCTGAACTACTCTTATATTGATAAAGTCCTTCCTAACATCCATTTTTTCCTTGTTGCATTTACTCTGTGTCCTTCCCTCTGCAGCTTCAGAGAACAGTCTGTCTCCTTCTTCCATATAACCATCTTCAGGATATTTCAAGGCTGTTATTAAGTCCCCACTCAGTCTTCTCTTTTCTAAGCTAAATAATCTTAGTTATTTCAGCCTATCCTCACAAATTACATTTTCCAGGCCTTTAATAGTTTTTTTTCGGTCTGTGCTAGGCATTTTCTAATCTGTCCACATATTTCTTGAAGTGTAGGGTCCAAAACTGGACACAGAGCTCCAGACGATGCCTCACCAGTGCTGAATAAATCAGTAGAATCACTTTCCTTGATTTGAAAGTGATGCTCCTATACGATCCAGTATGCTACTGGCCTTTCTTGCAGCAAGAGCACACTGTTGGCTCATTTAGCTTATTAACTGCTGTAATTCCCGATCTTTTTCTATTGTCTTGCAACAGACTTGGTCCTCCCCACTCTGTATTTGTACAAGTGATTGTTCTGTCTCAAGAGCAAGACTTTGTACTTCTCTTTATTGAATTTCATTAGGTAATTTATCAAGGTTACTTTGAATCCTAATCCTACCACCCAGATTGTCTGCAACTCTACCAACTCCACTCTATCCAAAAAGAATTATTATTTAGACTTTCCTGCTATTTTGTTTTGTAAAAGTAGTTGCATTGTAATGAAACACAGCAATAGTTGAAGTTGAGTTTGTGTAAGTTTAAAAGGTTTATAAATTGAGAATGCAGGTTTGTGGAGGTTTGGATTCCTTTTAACTTCTGAGGAGAAGCAGCTGAAAGAAAAAGCAATCTCGTATCATCTGAGACTGGTCATCTGGCTGAATGAGATGTTAGTTAGGGAAATTATTTAGGGTAGTATGATATATATATATATTTTTAGTTAGCTATGTCCTGTGCCTGACCTGTCAGTAAACCCTCTGCTTTGATAGGCTATAGACCTGTTTCTCTTTAAAAAATGGCCAAACTTAAGTTCATAAAAGTTTATGTTCAAAAACATAAATAGCATATCATAAATAAACATGACATAAAACTTAAGTTTAAGTTGGTATCTTTCTGGTTGGAATAAACTTAGAAACGTTTTTGCATGTAGTACATGCATTTGAAAGCTTGTCGAGTCTATGCAGTTGGTCTAGCAAAACACATTACCCCAAATCTCTGCCTCTTGCATATTTCCAGGACCATAACAGCTGCAGCATCACTCCAACAGTACTATTTAAGTTAGATCATATTTTTGATATACAGGTTAAATTATTTAAATAAAACAGAAGAGAGAAGCATTTTGAACTTGTCTCTGGTTACTGAAAAATGAAAGCTTCTTTGCCATTCACAAGGCTGGCAGACTCAGTCAGTTGAGCTGATGATCAGTTTCAAAGCTGCTGTTAGCAGCTGTCAGTTTCTGGGCTATGTCCTTTTCCAGCTACGTCCACTGCTCCAAGCGTAAAGCCACACTGCTGCACAGCACTGGCAGTGCTTGGTATGTGCTATTGGGATAAATGGTTCATTGCACTTGGCAAAATAAGTGTTTCAAATCACTGTTTCAGGTGTTTTTGTTTGGTTTTCGTTTGTGGGTTAGTTGTAATGCCCTTGTGGGGTATAGGAGAGACAACTTTTATTCTTTGTTCTCCCAAATATTTGCCCATGTTACATCTTGCTTCTATGTTTAATCATAGGACTCGGGCTTTACAAAAATACTCTCAATTTAAAAATTGTGTGTATGAAAAATTGTTTTACTGACTCTTCTTTCAAGTAATGCCTCCTTCAATTAATTTTTAGTGACCCTCCTTTTAGTATTTTAACACTTTGAACATTAATTTTTTACTGTGTCCTTTTTGCCATCAATTTAGTTTTCCTGCTTGGTTTTTTGCCATCCTGAGCAAATCACTTAATCTCTGTCCACCATTTTCCCATCCGTGAAAAAGACGACATTTTTTTTCTTATTTTGTATACTTTAATGTGATACATGAGAGGCCTCTGCAATCCGTGTAAGATAGATAAAAAATAATTGCTGTGTGGTTGCTGTTAGGTATTGGCATGTATTTCTACATATATGCATATTATGAGCTCTTCTACCTTCATTATGTGCATTATTTGTTGTTCTTAATCTGCATTTGAAAGGATAATTGTAAGAGCTGTTCACATTTAGTTTGGATAAGTAGAGATTTTAGCTCTATTTTAATCTTCTTTTGAAAATTTTCTTGGCATATATAACAGTAACAATGACAATGAGATGTACTGTTTGAATTATGACACGTACATTTAGAAAGAAATGAAGCCTCTGGCAGTGTTCCCTGTAGCTGGGTGGGAGGCCTGGATTTGAGAACATACATTGAGAAAAAGTGAAAATCAAATATCAAGCGTCTGAATTCAGACATCCTTAAAATACCTGTGCCTAGTTCTTTGACACCATACTTTTGAAGATCTGTTATAAGATAGTGAGTTAAGCCCTGATTTTTCAAATTGTAAGGTATGTGATTAATGTTACATTTATGAGTATTCCCATTTATTTTAATGGGACTATTCACAGGCACAAAATTATGCATGTACTTGAATGTTTGTAGGATTGATATAGTAGGGCCTCCTGCCATTCTACTGTTTTAATGTTTATTTTTGTATTAACAAACTAAGTTTATATTCATGCATTTCTGTTCAGAAATAATGTATCTTGCAAAGAAAAACATACTTTAGGACTCCTTGAAGGTTGGTTCTGTTTCCTTGCTTGCAGATTAATGGCATAAAGCTGAGCAGTCTTCAAGGCAGCAGTGAGCAATGTTCTGATTCTAAAAAAATAAATTAAACACATGATCTATTACAAGTATATTTGTCAGTATTAAACAGATGAAATATAACTGTACCATGATGTCTTCTGTTACACTCTGTATGTGTGCATGTGCATGCACGCACACCTGTGTCTCTGTTGTGTGAAAGTATAAATCTTTTAGGCCTGTGCCATGGTGAGGGGATGCTTCTTCATGGTGGTGGACAAGGGCAGACTTGGGTCTTCCTCCTCTCAGTCACATTGGCTAACCATTTAACTAGGGACGGATGATTTTTTTTTTTAACCTGAAAGGGAGGCTGATTAGTTTTAATTCTAAGAGGAAACAAGAAAAAAGCAACAATATGGGCAGCTACACACCAAGAAACCCAGACATGGGGCAGGTCTTGAACCCAGAGTTTTAACCTTGGCAGATCAGCATCTGTGTCACTAAGTTGTTACCTAGGGTCTGCTTGATTGCCTGCTGCCTGTTGGTGGGCTAGAGATATTCCAAAAATGTCTGGTGTAGCCCAGGCTGCACTTGGGTCCACTCAAAGTCCCGTGTTTTGCTACTGCTCTAGTGGGCAGCCTCCTTGCCTTGTGGTGACTTGGTTTTCACCCAGCAGAGGCCCTAGTTTAAACTTCCTTTTGGCTCTGCTCTTTAGAATAGACACAGAAAGCTTGCTCTCCCCTGGGGCCTCTCCCAAAGGAAGGGGGCAAGGCACCATACTCAATCTGCTCATTGTATACAGCCTAGTTTCCCATCTGAACCACCCTGATGGTCTGGCCCAGTACAGCATTTTTTTTACTTTCTGTAGTTCTTAACTTTCAAAACAGGTGTCATTTTTGTATCAAGTTAACTAGTTCCAGTTGAGATGTATCACTTATAAATTAATTTGGGGGCCTAGGGATTGATTAAATTAGAAGTTACTATGCATAGACTATTCTAGACTGTCATGGATGAAGAAATGTGTTTCTTTATATCATTCTGTTTTTCACTCACAAGATGGTCCTTTATTGGTCCATTCTTGTGACCTATCAGAAGAGCAACATCTTATATAGCTCTCAACTGTGGCCCAGCGTTATAAAGCCACAAGGGAAAGCAAGTTCCATAATCTCCATTGTTCCACTACATATTCACCAGTGAACCCTGCCAGCAGGGAAACCAACTGTGTGATCATTCTGTGATGAGGAAAACAGTTCCCTAAGAATTGACTCATTTCACAAGGGTTACCAAATAGATTTCAGATGGTTTATGATTAAAAATGTTTACTATCTAAAATGGGTTATTTTATATTGATTTAATAACCCCCTAAGCCACATAGATTTTCAAATTAGATTTTTATTGAAGGGTTCCAATTCAATTTTATAATTTATTATAGAGAAGAACAATGTACTTCTAAAGGGAGTGACAATTCTGAAAAGTAAACTGAACTCAGAGTAACTTTGTTAATTTTACTCTTTTTCTAACTCCTTGATTGTCTTGTTTATACAGAGTGTACACACTTCAAAGAAGAAATCTATTTTTATTGTGTATGTACAATGTCTAGAACATAAGAGGTTAAGTCTGAGGTGTTGACTTTAGATTCTACTAAATTCTAATAAATTATTGTTATAAGTTGAAATTAACCTTGTTGAAACTGGTTGGTCTAGTGGTCACCCTTTATATTTTGCAAAAAACATGAGTTCAGCTCCCTCTAGCAACTATCTTGAATAAAGACAAGGCTATGATGTATTTTGAATACTTTAGGCAGAGGGATTTCGGCTAATTATTGCATGTGTATCTCTCTCTGTCTCTCTCAATAACTATCTAGATAGATATCCTTATCTGTCTGTCTACATATCTATCTATCTAGATAGATATTGATATAGATATATATCTCTATAATCTATATAGAGCTTGAGAGAGTCCAGAGAAGAGCCACGCGCATGATCAGAGGTCTGGGAAGCAGACCCTACGATGACAGGCTGAGAGCCCTGGGGCTCTTTAGCCTGAAAAAGCGCAGGCTCAGGGGTGATCTGATGGCCACCTACAAGTTTATCAGGGGTGACCACCAGCATCTGGGGGAACGTTTGTTCACCAGAGCGCCCCAAGGGATGATGAGGTCGAATGGTCACAAACTACTTCAAGATCGTTTCAGGCTGGACATAAGGAAGAACTTCTTTACTGTCCGAGCCCCCAAGGTCTGGAACAGCCTGCCACCGGAGGTGGTTCAAGCGCCTTCATTGAACACCTTCAAGAGCAAACTGGATGCTTATCTTGCTGGGATCCTATGACCCCAGCTGACTTCCTGCCCTTTGGGCGGGGGGCTGGACTCGATGATCTTCCGAGGTCCCTTCCAGCCCTGATGTCTATGAAATCTATGAAAAAAAATATAGAGAGAGATATATAGATACATAGAGATATCTGTCTCTATCTCAATATTGATATCTAGATAGATAGATAGATAGATAGATAGATGAGAGAACTAACAGAAAGAGAAGGAATATTTTGCTTAAGTTGAACACCTCTAATATTGCCCTAGGAGAAACCTAGAAAGTGGGATGTTGGTTCACGGTGTTCATTGAAAAAGCCTTGGAGCTATAACAAAGGGCTTCTCTGGTGGTTGGATTACATAATGTTCAAGAAAGCAGGACTCTAAATTCTTCTAAATAAACAAAATTACATCAAAGGTGCAAAGACTCCATCAGCAGTTTCATCTCCTAATTGGATTAACTATAAAACAGTCATTTCTATGTGGTTGCTGAGGTCAAAAGGGGAAACAATAATAATTTGAAACTGTCTGTAAAATAGATTCTCTAATGCTTTTTTATCCACAGACTCATGAAGAACTTTTGGATGCTGTTAACTGTCAAAATAATGTTTCATGTTTGTTCGTGCTCTGAGAATCCTTTTTTCCTTTCCAATCTAGTTTTGGTAAAATCCTAATTAAACTTTTTGGAGCTATCCTGTGTTTTTAGCATTTAAATAGCATCACCTAAACCTAAGAATATCAACAACAGATCAACATCAACCTAAGCATTGCTGGAATCTTAGATCAAATCTTTAACACATGTATGTTTCATATATAATTGTGTACCAGCATGAAAAAAATATTTTCATGGATCATTGCTTTCAAAGAAGATAGAGCCTTCGTAATTCCAGAGGCAGGCAAATTTTAGATAAGCTCTGCTGGCAGCAGACCAGGTCTGTATGCACAAAAAATAACAGAAGAAAATACTACAACAAACGTGACAAATGTTTCATGAAAGCATGTTAAAATCTAGAAATTGAAGGAAGATATTAAAGTTAACAATCTCTGTTGCCCATTTTATATTTTTCATGTGTGTCATTAAGTAAAAAGTACAAAAGAAAACTAGCAGACAGCGGAAAAAAAGATTGTTCCAATGATGGTGCTAGCAAAATCTCACAAGTGTAGTAAAATAACAACTGCTCTATAAATCTTAGTTTTTAGGAAAAGAAACCAGAGCCATTTCACCAAAACCATCTGCAATACGGCCCAGTTTCTCTTTCCTCAAGCTCTAAAAAAAAGTGGAAGATTCATATTTGGAAATACCCAGAAATACAGTCATGTTTTTAGTCATGCTGTATTACAATTTACAATATAAAACATGCCAGGGTATTTATGGAGTCTAAAATGGGCATAGCATTTGTCTGCCCAATTTTAGAAGACAGATGATTTAAAAAAATATATATACAGACCTCATTTTTGAGCCTGTTCAGTTAAAAATAAATATACCAAAGACTTTTAATAATGTGAAGTATCTGTAATGCTATTTGGAGAAGTAGAATAATAGAACACATGAGAAAATTCAAGCCCATTTTTACTTTGGTGAAGAGACTTAATCTATTACAATACAGTTTACTTTAAATTGCATGATCATATATCAGGTTCCCACCTATGCACATGTTCACCAGTGCCAGGAGCCATGCTAGGAATGTGATCTAAGTAAGTCTGGGTAGGGGAAGAGTTGTGATCAGGCTGGACAGAGGATCCACAGTGGGCATCTACAAGGGATGCTAGCAGGTTTGTTGGTGGGGTGGGGGGTTGCTGGCGGGTCCACCAGGGAGGGGCATTATCCATCTAGGAGTTGGTGGGTTGGGGGTTGGTAAAATAGCCCAGCCAGCGTGGGTGAGGGCAGTCATTAGGAAAAGTGTTGTCCCGGGGGCTGGGGTGAGCGGCTGGGTTTTCCCAGCCCCTAGGCTGCTTTATGAACATGTACACATTTGGCTAGATTGGACATGGGTTAGCTTTCTAACCCATCTCCTTAAGTGAACTAAATTAGATAGGGACATCCATTTTTTTTGCCTGACCTAAACACCCTGAACAGCACTTAGATCTACCTAAGCCTAGTTAAGTCAATCTAAGTGTCACATCTGCATGTACCCTTAGGCTCTCATTATAGAAAATCAGTAGCCAGGGTTTTAGTTCTGCAGATCTTTAAACATGAATTTACCTTTATATATCTGAGAGGCTAGACCAGTAATTCTTAATCTTTTTTCAAGGTACTGCCCATTAGAGTCATGCCACCCCTCAAAATTAACCCTCTTATTTATAAAAATTATCAGAGAACAATTCTTCTGTTGCAAAGAACTTGGAAAGATGTCAATAGAATAAAATGCTTTTAACAAAATGGACTCCTACCTGAAATATCTGGGTTTGTCTTGTGAGTTGTATACAGGCATTTGCATATGTTACAGTGATAGTATTGTATGGCACTCAGCAGAACCTTTAAAAGGAACTCATGGCATCCCATGGTGCCACATTACCCTTATTGAGAATCACCAATAGTCCAGACAGATATAAACATTATATAAATATATAAGGATGCCAGTACAAGCTGCTGCTGCTGCTTCTCGTGTCCTGCCTGATATTGCTGATGACAGGTATTTAGCAGAATTCACAGATTCGTTACAATGTGACAGGGCCGTGACATGAGCGCTTCTACTGTGGCCGTATGTTGCTGTACAAGCTGTTGCCATGAAACTATTAAGTCTATATGTTTCTGTAGAGATACGGGGTAGCAAAATTGCCCCAGCTTTGACCATGACTAAAACAAGGTAATAGCTACTCTGTGCTGCTGAGTAACAGCTTTCACTTCTCTTCTTAAGTGGCTAAAATCTAAGTTTGCTGAAACAATCACATGAAGAAAATTAGTTTCATACTTAATGCTTTGCAAAGTATGAGTCAAGATTTGTGAGATTTAATCTTTTTGGGCAGGGTTTAATGTTGCACTTATTATAGATATGATGATGGATGGAATCCATAACCCTTTGAATGGTAAAATTCAACAGACTTCACCTCAGTAAGGTTAAGATTTCATCCATGATTTTTAAAGAACGTATCAAAATGCCTGTGTTTTAATGGGCCAACAAAATGTTATTTTGTTAGTTCAAAATACTGCCATCCTTTTTTATCTTTCCAAAGCAATATGAATTTAATTGTCCATTTTATGTTATGATTTTAAAAAAGATTATGATTGAGTAGAGTATTGCACATGGGATCATGTTTGCTTTCCTTTGTTTTCCTTGCTACTGCTTAGTTGCATGTATGGAAAAAGAAAAGTGCTGGGGTGGAGAAGCACAGAGATCAGGGTGACTTATTTAAAAAAAATAGCAAGTTTTCTTTTGTCCATTATTTGGCTTTCACACACTCATAGGTAAGTTTGAGTATATGGTTTTCCATGTTAATTATTTATGCAAGCAAAAAAACCCACGATTAGAATGCAGTATTTATTTCAACTATTAGATGAAAATCCATGTCATTAAAATTTGATATAATTGCCATTTATACAAGATAAGCCACAAATCTTTCTTTCCAGATGATGTAAGCAAAAATGATACCCTTAAATTAATATTTAGTTTTGCAGAAATTGCATCAGTGATAGTAGTGAAGGATTAAAACATTAGAAGCTAAAGATCTGTCAAGTTTAGTTACGTTTCTCAGATTCACTCACTGAACCATGAACACATTCTTATTTTTCATCAGAAAGTCCCTCATTAACTGGGTATCGCTCAAAAATATTCTAACCACCCGGATGAAAATACAGAAACGTTTATACAATATGTTTTGTTTTTTATTATTATTTTATTTACTATTGAATTATTCAAGTAGGTATGATATGATAAATCATTGTACCCCAGCTAAACACAACATCAATTAATTAAATATTTACTGTCCAACTGTTTTACTAAGTGTTTTTAAGTCTTCAAGACTTGCATAGAGAAAGGTTCCCTTTATAAAAAGGCAAACTTATGTAATGGTATATAGTAGAGTATGAATAAAACAGGAAGTGATAGATAACAATTAAATACATACATATCACACAATTTTGCAAGAATATTTTTTTTTCCCCCAAACCTTCTGGAGTTTTATTTGGCATCTGTTAAAATGAGCAACATTTGTTATGCTTATAATAAGTAATCTATGTAATTCCTTTACAGCATTTTTTCTATAATTATTTTTGGTTGTGTTCAGAAATGGTCAGCTGATTAAGAATTTTCTTTAAGAAGCATTCCAGTTTTATAGAATACAGCAGTTGTTATATAATAATATATTTTCTGTTGGTTAAATATGTTTATCTGAGAAACTAGATATTTCTCTTATGATGAGTATAGGAAATAATTCTGGAAAAAATCACTGGTAGTTTAGTGACAAAGCTTACTTTTAATGCAGACCAATGTAACTATACATTGTTTAAATTCCAATATGTATTTAACATGATTAAACCCATAGAATAAGATTGCCATTCACAATAAGACTCTTCTGTATACTTTTTTATTTTTTAGAAAAAGAATCCTTTCAATCACTAAACCTAATACTAACATAGTTTTTAGTCATTAGACTGCTGCTATTTTTTGTAATACAATTACATAACTAACAGATTAGTACCCATCTGAAATGAAATAGGAAATTAAATTCATACTATGTTTCATTTTGGTATTTCAAATTAATTTAATTCAACAAAAGTTCTTGACTGGATCTGGCTCTCAGGTGACTATAAAAGGATAGCTTTCTAAATGAAAGAATTGGAGGCTTTTGAAGACCTTGTTCATCATTATTAGTGTTAATGTTTTAGGCAGAAATCATGTTACTGAGGTACAAAACATTGTTTTTACATAGCAAATCTGTGTTTAACAATTGAATGATTTCGTTCCTTCTGCCCTCCTCTGCAGCTACCTTCTCCTTCCCATCTGGCAATTCAGGAGTGAAAGAAACTCGTTTTTAAAAGAAATTTTAGTGTAACCTAACAAAAGAATGTTTTGTCTGTTAGTAATAAGCATACTAAGAGTTTATTAGTATGGTTGATCAACAAGACATAACTTCCACAAGGTATATTTCATTCTGCAGTGATTAGACTTCCAGAGCCCCATCATCACAACAGATGCATCCATGTCTAGCTTCTGCTGAATTGCTTGCAGATGAAAGGTACAGTGGTGCTATGCTGCAATAAAGATATCATTGTTAAGGAAAATAATAATAAAACATATCCCATATACACTACAACCAAGCTTTAGATGGAAACTCATGCTTCCCATTTGAGCTCATTGGGTGCACCCACACATGCGCTGACTAATTAGCTTGGCAGTAAAGCATCACTATCTGCGCGAGTGCTGGTATTAGGGCACAGTAGTTTAATTAACTGTGCCATAAGATAGTACTGCTGGGGACAGTTCTATCTCATGGTGGAGTAATTAACTTCACCAGAATTCTCATGCAGACATTAACCAGGACTGGCTGGGGTATGAAGGTGGAAAAATGTGCAAAGGCTGCCTGCCACCCAGCCCCACATTTTAGCACCCTCATGCCCAAATCAGCCTTGATGCTTAACGCTGGTACCCAGAGCCTGGGGCTGACTCCCCAAACCCCCTGCCAGCTTCCGCCCTGGCTCTAACTACTGTGGTCCTGGGCCCACCTGAAGATGCTGTGCCTGGGAATAGCTTATCCCTGTGAATTCATTGTACATGTAGATGCACCCAGCGTAGTTTGAACAACAGTGGACAAGAGAAGAACCTCTGATTTTTATATATATATATATATATTTTTTTTTTTAACAGTCTACAAAAGATAATTCCCTTGGCATGTGTCAAAACATTTAATTGGTATAAATAAGGCTATATGGGCAGTTATACATGTGCTCTGGTAGTGGGTAGGGGGTAGGCACTTGAATTGGAGCATCTCTGAGAGCCGCTTTAAGTAAAGCGTCTGGAACATCATGTGTATCAGCGTCCCCACACTGAAAAATAGCAGTGGAGATACTTTAACTAAAGCTCTTTGAACAAGTTTTAGTTAAAGTGCCCCCACCACCATTTTCCAGCACGGGGATGCTGATACACATGACACTGGAGTCTGCTGGAGCACAGTAATTACCATGCTTCAACAGACTTGATTAATCGAGTGTGCTCTGCTGCTCTGTAATTACAGTGCATCAGAGCAGCCTCACTGCACATGTATAGGAACTCTATAATTGTTAAAATATCCAGTAAATTTACCTTCCAGTTTTTAATGGACTCAACAGCTTCAGAAAAAGTTTGTTTGAGAAAGAATTAGCTCTGTCTCTAAGAGCCTATGCATTGCACAGTAAGGAATCTGTGGTGGCTTCAAAATGCTGCTTTCTCAATAACTTAATTTGACCCTGCCCGGCACAGTTTCCAAGCATGCCATGTCTCAGTGCTCTTTTCCTCCTCTTCCCCCAAGTTTTTGATATATCTTAGGACTTTGTCACAACCCTAGAGTCCTGAGCTTCTCCCTGTTGTCTCATTTCTTGTTCCAAGGAACCAACCAACCTTTGTCCTGGGATAACTCCTTTATCCCCACAGGTCTTAGTTCCATTGCCATTATATATTGGACCTTGCAGCAGCAGAAGGCGACTCTTTGCCAGCTCCAGGTGACTTCCCCTAGGGTTATGAAATAATTTTATATCCCTCTTTCTGTAGAATGGGTTAGCCTGGAATATCACTCACCCTGAAATTAATTTATACCACAGGCAATCAGGAAGGTGACAAAACAAGAAAATTATATAGAAGGGAAAAGATGCACGGGAAACACTGGCCATAATATAAGAAAATCCATGAACACCTTAAAAATTATACTGGGATTCGTAACAAACTCCATCCTTAGAAAAGAATGCAGCAATATAAAGAGCTCTTAGAGCAAGCAGCTGTGATGATGATGATAACCTCAGTCATCTGTAAGTTTCTGAATGGAGAAACTCAGAAGACAAGGAAAAGCTTCATTGTGGAGAAGTACTTGTGATACTACTTGAATAGCACACACAGACTTAATCTTTTCCCTTGCTTCCCACATAAATAAATACCAATATGCTTTCAATATTAACTGTCCATATTTTTCCAGCTATTTGACTGAAATAGAACTAGCATGGATCACTATTCATAGCTATAGCTTTTTGTTACTCTCAGAAGTTACACATTTATCTTGGGCATTGGCTGAAATTAATAACTGAAAAGAGAGAATTTGCTGATCATAGATGAGAGCAGAAAACTTTAGAGACCAAAGGTAAAACCTTAATTCCTGGCAGTTTTCCTAGTGCTAACTCAATGGCCATTATTTACGAAGTAGCAGTCTGTTTACTGTAATGCCCCACTAGTTCACAACTACAAATCCTTATCCCAGCATGGACCGATCAGTCACAAAACTGGCATCTATTGGCAAGAAGGGGAAGGATATCTTTGAAGATCTTTGAAAAAGTAGACACATCTGTCTTTGATATTTTCAAATATTACTTGGCATTTAAATACTAATGTTTTGAAATGTACTGAAGTACTACCTCTTATTATTTCCAATTTGCTGTTTTGAATTGTTTTCTCAGCTACAAAAAACTTGAAAGGGAATATTTGAATTGGGAACCATGTGAACTAATACTATTTTTTATTTGTTTTAGGGGAAATACAGGATTATATTCACTTGTGTTATGCATAACCTTTAATAAATATACTATTTAGCAATTTATAAGAACTGACCTGTTTAGCCTGAAAGATCCAAAGCATATTGCAATTAGCAGTTGTGTAAAGGAATATAAATTCTTTTCTTTCAAAGTAATCTAAAACATTGAAATATAATTGATGTTCATCATAAAAGGAATGGAGATCTTTGCAAGTGCATAAATGGGAACCCACTAGCCTTTTAATACAACCAGAATGTTTAATTAAATCTCAAAAAAAATGTTAAATGGTTATTTTAGACCATTAAGATGTCACTTAAATGCATAAAAAAACTCTCTACTTCATAATTTAGTTTTTGTGAAATTCATTGTAGTATTTTTAAGAAATCCCATTCTTTTGTGAGTGACCTGTTATTTAAGATACTATTGGTAAAACCTCTGGGGAGGAAATATATATTAGTTCAGCAATCATTTAGCCAGTGTGGTTTGACTCCATTTAAACATACTTTCCTAATTGAATTAGGAGATTTCTAAGCAATATTTTGGAGCTAAATCTATTTTCACACACTTTTTTTTCAGACTGCTAACACTAAATGTACATATTGCAGTGCAGAACAACTCTACTTCCTCCCCACCTCCCCTTTCAAGTAGGAAAACCAAGAAATAATAATAACCTGTGCTGGCTGGCCTGCCTCCCTGCCTGACTTCACATTCCAGCAGTTTTAGGGTTGTTAGTTGTAACTGTGTTCGTCTTTAGGATATAGGCAGACAAAATTCTTCCTTGTCTGCCTATGGTAACAGTTTAACATTTACGGTAAGTGTTTAAGAATGTTTATCTTAATGGACTTTTTAATTTATATGGTTTCTGTAAAATGAACGTATGTTTGAAGCATATGATCAGTACCCAAAGTATATGGTATCCCTGTAGGGATACATAGTTCTTAGACTCTGTTTAGTAATACATAAACACATAGCAGAAGACAACATCCATCATAGAGTTTGTCCTAAATTGGGATTTTAATATCAGAATTCTAAAAAAATAGCAATGTAATTTTAAGCCTAAAAATCTCAGAAATAATTTTTGTTGTAACATTTTAATGCATGTAAACATTTCATTTAAAAGCAAATAGAATTATTTACAGAAGGTTGGTTTTTGTATATTGTAGTTTAGTTATCAAATGAGAAATGTATTAAAAATGGTACGGAATAACTTAAACCTCTCTCGGCATCTTCCATATGTTTCCTAAAATGAGTAAGCACAAGAAGAAACCTTTTTGATAGGTGGTTGGGAAGTAGGTGGGACCAAAATAACTCCTCTAGTTCATGGGGAAGATAATATACTCCACCTCTATAAGTAAGAATAGGGAAAAATGCTATTATATGGTACTAGAAAGCTAGAGATATTAGGGTGAGAACCCTTTGTCTATGGGAAATTTACAGAGAGTATGAATTGCCAGAGAAACAGGGCTTTCTCTCATTTCAAATACTTGGGAGACTGTTATTTGTGGGATTATTTTTCATTTTTTACATCTAAAGTTGTAGAGAGAGTTGGAATGTTGTCCTGTAGTGGCCTATACCAAGATGTATTTCCTGATATGAAGGAAGAAAAAGGAATTTTTTTTTTTTTTAAAGGTGGGAGTGGGGGAACCAGTGTGTGCGTCTGTGTATGTGTGTAGAGATCAAAGTTCAGTGGAAGTTTTGCGCATACAATAGTTTGGGTATCTCTACAAGGTATTTGATTGTCCTGTGTAGACATACTCTGAATTCCTGTAGAACCCATTCAGTTCAATGATTTTGTTGATGCTGAAGAATTAGGACTTATTAAGTCTCAAGAAAAACAAATATACTCCTGTCCTGCAGTGGGAGAAAATAAAAATGCTGTAAGCTTTTTCTAAATAATCCAACATACAATTATTTGCTCAGAAATTGGTTAGGGATGAGTCACTGCTGCAAGAAAAGCACCCTACTAGGAAACTTAGAATGGCAAATGAAGAACATATGGAAAGAAGGGCAAATGCCAACCAGCAGGTGCAATAAATGGACAGACATATCAGTGTATGGTGTACATTAGCACAAAAGAAGTCATTGCTTTTCCTTTTTAAACTTCACAGTGGGCATGTCTACACATTCATTAATGCACAGTAGTTACTGTGCATTTATTTTAGTCCTTGCTTAATGAAATACTAACTACATGTGCAGTAACTGCAGTTACTGCGCAGTAGCATTGGCACGTGGTTGTTTTTGTGATGCTTACTGCACAGTAGCCTAATACATTGCACAGTAGTGTATTAGCACAGTTTTTGACCAGCACACTACTGTGCAGTGTTATTAGGCTATTGTGCAGTAAGCATCTCATGTAGATATGCCCAGTGACATTGTTTATTTTGAAATGCCCCAAAGTGTGCAAGGCATTTAACTGAAATTGTAGTAACGTATGGAGCCAGATCCTTTCCCCTTTATCTGGATGCAGTGGGCAAAACATTTAGATACTGTTGGAGCAAAGGGGTTACATGTGGCAAAAAGTTTCTATACCTACCTTGTCCCTTTTAACCCCTGCAAACAGAGGAGAAGGCTAGTGCACTGTTACATTATGCCAGTTTTCAGCTGGTGGATGAGTCTTTGAGAGACCAAACCTAGTATAGGTTAGAGAAAGTTCTGGGTGCTCTAAACTATACCAAAAGAGATTCTGGAACTGCACAATATAGAGACTTGAATATCTGTGTTCTACTTAACACCCTGTGGTTCTTGTCCTAATAATTTTTATCTAATGATACAAAAGTAGGGAAGGAGGAGGGGGGTGGGGAAGATCACAGCAATAAAAATAGTATTGTAACATTATTCAATTTGCATATAAATGTCTTGTACGTCAATTAATTTTCTGATCTGCAAAAAATAAATGTGCCTTGCATTTTTGGTTATTACAAAAAGTCTTAAACAAATTTAGCATCAGACATATTGCACGCAGGAACAGTGCAGTGTTCCTCCAAAACACTCTGATAATGTGACTGAATCTTGGCATTGAGATCATAGTAAAGCCATTTCCCACTTTGTGATGTTGGTCAACAAAGATGACATTTGTAATGGTGTTGCTTTTATGGGATGGTTTTGGTTACAGTTCCAGGGATCCTTGAAACTTCATTTATACCCAGAACACAATATACAGGCCTGCAAAGACCCATCAGATTGTAATAAATTTCTGCTGCTAATAACTTAAGCTGGCTTTAAACTAGTGATTTGGAGAAGAAAATATTTTATCAGTTCTTACATGAGAATACTTTACTATTCTTCTCTGCCTTTGCTGTGAAATATTAATACTATTCTAGAATGTGCTTTATAAAAAAGTAGATAACATCCCTCTCTCTTCCTACGTTTTCATTCTTCTTTTACCCGTTTGTCACCCTCTGGGAATTTTTTAACATGAAAAGTGAGCAAATGTGTACACAAATTGGAGATACGTCAAAGCAACCAAGTTTGCATCCTATTTAAAAGCAAAAATTTACCAAAATTTGGAAATATATAGATTTGAGATTATTAGAGCCCTCACTGGTGCCAGTGGTTCTTATTAATTTCACATTTTTGTTGTCAGTGGATGAGCTAATTGTGTCAGAACAGCTTTCAGAGAAGGTGGGTTTAGAAAAAGCCAAAAAATTCAATATTAGGTTCTGATGGACAAATTACCTTTCTGCAAGAAATGCAGGACTAGAACAGCTTTGATCCAAGAAATATGAAGAGATTTGTAAAAGTAAAACTAAGGATATACCTAAGGATTAATTCCCTCAATTTAGTAATAGGGCCTGGTGTAAAGGTAAAGTTAAAGTTAATGGGGTGAAGAAGCAAACTAATGCCTAATAGAAATAAAAGTCCTGTTGTTTTCACCATTCCAAATACAGTTTATGCAAGTTTATGGTCAAATGGATTGCAAGGGAGCCCAGGGATTGTGCCTTGGTGCACCTACTTCCATATTGCAGAGATGAAATGTGGCATCTTTTCTCTGTTTTATGTAGTGCTTGTCTGAGAAACCGCAGTGAGTAGGCCTCAATAAGGTTGGCTTAAAATTTTATTCTGGTTTTGTTGAAGGGTTCTCTGTTCTTATCCTATATAATAGCTTCTTTTCATGTTTATATTTTGATAGCAAATAAGGAATAAAGCCTATAAAGCACCGCACCTTAATTGTTTTATATGAAAAGTAACATCCTGACACTTAAAAGTATGAAATCACTGCAAAGTATTTCATGGGAAATTGCAATTTGGAAAATTGTGGGGAGGGCCAAACATGTCTTTGAAGAAATAATACTAAAACAGTTTGATCTAAAATATACACACTTCTATACAATGAAATCTGTTACAGAAAGGCAGCTCTATGTATGACACTCATGTATACTGTGTTAGTGTGTTCTCAGGAAGTATCTTGCATCTATTTAATTATTTACAGTACCTAAATACTGAGATTAGAGAAGCATACTAGTTTGAATTGTCCAGACTTGTCTTTTTTTAACCCAATTTTTGTTATAACTGACAGTTACTGGGGTAACTTCAGTGTTGAGTTTTCCTTATTTAGTAAATTTCATTCCGGGTTGCCAACTCTCTGTACATTTATGAACACTCTGTAAATAACCAGGCTAAAAGTGGCATTCCATAAATTATGTTAAAAAAATTGCCATCCATAAAAATAAAAGCAAAAACAGTCCCACAAAATCAACTCCATAAAAACATGGAGCTAACTGAAGATCTGTGGTCACAAAAAAAGCTGGAAGCATCATTGAAGCAAAGAGCTTAGCAGTGCCACCTCCTGTCTGAGTTGAAGCATAGCACCCAGAAGCGAGCTCTTCTCACGGCTTTCCAGACAGGAATCCCACCGTCCATGCCTTCAGTCAATTCTCCAAAATATGTGCTGTTGAGCACAGAGCTCTGGACTGGGTCTTGGCGTTTCACTATTGCAGAATGAGCTGAGGCTCTTTTCTCAACCTCCAGCTATGTGTGGATGTGGGTGATGGTGCTGCTGCTGGAGTGGCCCCTATCTGTCTGTAATGCTGGTAGGTGGCAAGTAAGTAGGCTGTAGTCCTTCTTTTGGGGTCCATGCTATGATAGGGTAAAGGGGCTGGAGAGGATAAGAATGGGGGGACACCCTGGTACAGGGTACATTCAAGGGTACCAGGTGTAGAAGTGATTGGGGACCCCTGGGTTGGAGCAGTATAGTGTTAAAACATTTTTGCATTCAAGTAGAGTCGCCAACACAAGATTTTGTGGGTGTTTTTTGTTTGTTTGTTTGTTTTTTTACTGACTATCCAAACACTTTTTAATGACAGCCAAATGTTTTTTACTATGATTTGAACCCAGTTTTTGTCCTGCATTTGGGTTGTATTTACATTATGTAGAACATACATCAGTAAAAATATATGTCAGTAAAAAAAAAAAATTGTCAGTAAGAAGTTTAAATATTATCAGTAAAAAAGAATTGCTTTGGGTTGCAAACCCTGAATTTCCCTCCAAGGTCTCAGGCTTTCAAATTTGGCCTTCTGGTTGTACTTCTCTGCTATTAATTATGATTCCCTTATCACATCTGATTCATGTCCCTGGTGCTAAAATTCTTTCCCTCCAGGGCAGTTACAGTAATGTTTCAGTGACCTGCCTCATTTCATTGAGATCTAAGAACATCTCAGAATAGATGTGTATCAAAAACAATAAAACAGACTGCACAAATATCTAACCTCCCTATGGCTTACCATCCAGTCCATCTGGGAAGGGTGCCCACTCCCCGCTGTCCTCACTGCTTCTGCCCTCCCTCCCCCATTTTTCCCTTCAGGAAAATATTTCTCATGTCAGTTTCCTGTCAGAACTTGCTCACAGCTTCTTATACTGCTCCAGGCAATTTACATCCTTTCTCTGGAATCAAACCACTCTTAGCTGCTTTGAACCATTTGATATGCTAGGTCCTAGAATTATCTTTTAAGTGTGTGCTGGGATGTCCTTATTTGTAACCATTATATATTTTTTTTCTCCACAACCACCTGTTAATTTAGTTTAATGCATTCCTATCAAGAAAATGTATAAACCTGAGAGACAATAACTTCCCCTCCCTGAATAGGTCACACACAGCATTTTTTAAAGTTATATCTTTGTAATTGTATCATTACAATATCATTGGTTTTCTCTGATTTAAAAAAAAACAAACCAATTTTTCAGTTAAAAAAAATAAAAGTAATACCAAAACCAATTTTTTCTGTGATTTAAATGAAATACCAGTAATATAGAGATATTATATAAAATATGGATTTGGGGTTACTTTTTTTTTAACCTGAAAATTAGGGATTATTTTTCATTGGAGAAAACCAGGATCCCTGCTCATTGGAAAAGTTGAACAATGTTGATGTGGTGCAGACCTGTATAGTGTACTCTCTGTATCAGTTACAAACCTTAAGTTTTAAAGTTGCACTCATTACGGTGTCAGAGCTCCAGTTGACTTCTATGGTGAGAATTTGACTCTTAAATCTGAATGATGACCTAGATTGTTTAATCTCTTATGCATATGATATCTTTATTGGACTAAAGATTATCCTAGTGAAGGATTAGACATTAATCATTAATATAATAATTTCTGAGCAATGTAGATTGTGTGCATGCTAAAGTTTTTCTCTAGATGAAGCACTTTCCTGGGTTTTTGAGCAGCTGCTTTTAATTAGTTCCTTGCTGCCATCTACATTACAGATAAATTGCACCATCTCTTTATAAATGACAAAGCTTTGGTTCAAGTACAAATCTTATCAATGTATAAGATTTGATTTATATGTATCAGTGGTCACCAGCTGGTTGCTTGCAATTGACTGGTCAATCACGGAGTCTTTGGCAGTCTATCTTAGTCTGGGGGCACTGAGCATATGCAGTCTTGGCCCCCCAGACTAAGATCGACTGTCTGAGACTCCACGATCAGGAGTGGCGGGATGCACGTGGCTGGGCTGAGCCACTCCCCCTGCCACCAGGGCTGGGCGAGGGGAGCAGGATGATCCCCCTCTGTGCCCTGCCATGCCCCCTGCTGTCGGGCAGCCTGATTTAGACTCCTGACCCTGCTCCCCCTGGGCTTTGCATGCCTCCGTGGGAGGCTGGAGGGGAAGAAGCAGCAGGATCCCTAGGGCAGAGACTGAGATAACTTGGGGGCAGCTCCCACCCAGTCCGCTGCAAGCCTAGCAGGTCCTGAAATCGCAGGCAGACCATGGGGCAGGGCTGGGAGTGGTGGGAGCATGAAGACTGCATCTTGGCCTGTGCAGGGGAGTGGGGTCTGGGGTTGCAACACCTGGGACAGGCACCAGCCACATCTGGGCAGGGCACAAGCAGGCACTGCCTGTGCTCACCCTTCCCCCACCAGGCTCCTGCCTCAGGTTCCCACTGCACTCACAGTGCAGGCAGCTGAGCCTGCTCATGCAGAAGTGTTGGTGCCTGATTCAACTCCCACCCCTCTGGGAGGGTGAATCTGGGTGGCAGAGCCCCCTGCACCACTGTGGCATATGATTGGCTGCCCTCCCTGCCAGTCTGGGGAGAACAGCCCATGACAAACAGCCAAGCAGTGTTAATCCTGCCCCACATCCCCCAGGTACCACCCCTCACCCCTCCTTCTCTGGTCCTGTGCCATGTACTGAATGTGTCTAGTCTCAGCACTGCACTGCCCATGGTTGCACTGCACCAGGCCTGCCTGGCCCAGCTCCAGGCTTCGGCAGCACCTTCCTGGGGGGGGTGGGCCTGCCCTGACCTGTCTTGATCTCTGTGCCCTGAGTGCAGCTCTGAGTGCCAGAGCCAGAGCCAGGCTCTCCGTGGCCTCTGCAGGGGCTGGCAGGGCTATAGCAGGCTTGTCTCTTCTTGGCAGTGCCTTTCCTGCCTCCTACTTCTTCCTTCCTCTCCCTTCCGCCCGCTCTGACTGAGACCCGGGGCCAGTTTGTATGTGGAGCAGATCCCTTCCCCCTCAGCCCTGCCCTCTCCCACTCCCTCCCTCACTGCAGGGCCTCATTTCCCCCCCCCCCCCCCCCCTCTCCCC